>NC_089220.1:130762156-131006120 GCF_963924675.1 Phocoena phocoena | reverse complement strand
CCTGTTTCCCAGTCCACTGGACAACCCAGTCCACTGGACAACCTTGGTATTATCAAACTTTTTACCAATGTCATAGGAAAAAAATGTTTTCATTATGTTTCTTTTTTTTTAATGTTTAGTGCTATTCCATAGATTTTTTTTTTTTTTACTATATATACATTTTCTATGGAGAACTGTCTGTTTATATCCTTTACTCATTTTCTCTTTTTATTGATTTTAGGAACTAATGGATACTAATGTTTTGTTAATCAGTCTTTGTCTTTAAACTCTGTTTAAATGCCTTTTGTTACATAATTAGACCAAAAAAATGTGTACTCAAATTATAGATGCTTCCAAGCACTTGACCTATGAGCTGTGTTTTATTATTTCCTATGTTGTATAAATGAGGAAACTGAAGGACACAGAGGACACCCAGTAAGCAAGTTGCCAGGATAGGAACTCAAGAAGTCTGACCCGGGGTTACTAAGCATATGGCTTTTCTGTTGATTTTTCTCCCCTTAAATGCTTCTGAATTGAAAATGTATTTCAAAATAGGGTAATAGAATTATTAAACTCTAAACTTTGCAGAATAAGAGAGAAAGCTTTGGAATGTGGGTCTCATTTACCACGAAAGGTTAGGCTAAAGGTTGTAGAGTTCGTTGCCTTTGACTCTAGTTCTGGGTTGGCCTTCCTATGACAATGGCTAAATAACCAGAGCAGGCATGGACGAGTGAATCAAAGGATGGCTTGAGAGCATAAACTTGCAATTAGCACTGTATTTCAAGATACACACAAAAAAACACACCCTCCCACACAGATACACACTCTCCTATGAAAAGCTGGCAAGGGTGAACAAGGTCAGGTGGAAACTCAAAGCAAACAGAAAGCTCCAGAGCAGAAAGCTCAGGCTGCTGTAGAAGATCCGATGAGGCTGCTCTAAGGGGAGATGGGACTTGGCTGTTGCACTGCAGCCTGCGGAGCTGACAGGTGTGTGAAAGTGGCTCTGCCTGTCCTGGGAGCACCTGCTCAAGAGCACCAGAAGACGCTCCCTGACTTGTACCCTGATAGTTCCTTGAGCGTCCAGTCCATCCTTGGCATCTTCCTCTGATCTCTTAGGCCAGTGACCTTTCTGCTCAGGCAGCAGCCTGTTGCATTTCCCCATCTTTGTCCCTTTCATTTAAGGCTCATCCCATCTCTTCCAATCACTCTCCAGCACCTCCCAGCTGGGCTCTTCTTTTCTTCTCTGACAATGGCCCCAAGCGTAGCTCAGGGGTTCCTGCCAGCCTGAGCTCCCAAACTGTACCCCAGGTTATGCTCCTGCGTCAGTTTTCACAGGACACTGACTCCTTCCTACCTCCCGCGTCCCTCTTTGGAGATGTCCCCTCAGAATTGCAGGCCTGTATCCCTTTCTTCCTCCTTAAATACACACAAGTCTCTGCTCAGCAGCAAACTGTGGCTTTCTTTCTCCAGTGACACCCACAGCCCCAAATATTTCCCAATTGTGTGTGATTTCATCAAAACATACCTAATGTTTTGTCTAATCTAATCAGCTAACCTACACCAATATGTAACATCTAATCGGCTAACCTACACCAATATGAAAATTGGAGATAAAGGCTCAATGTTGTTCTGTACCCCAAAGGAACAGATAAGGAGTCCAGAGGACCTTTCATCAGATCAGATAATGCCTTAACCCCCAAGAAAGGACTCCAATGATGAGAATTCCGCTTTCACCGCAGATGGGCCTTTCAGTGTTCATTAAGTTACACTGGATAGGTGAGCCCCCCTTCCAACTCTTCATGGGGTTAGGTCTAACCTAATATTTATGTAGGTCTGGGATTTTTTTAATCCCTTTTCATTTCACAAATGAGAACTGCTCTTCTTTTTTGTGTTCAGCGTGCCTACGCCAGAAAAATGTCCATAATTCGCTGTTCTGCATAGCTTGTTTACACAACTCCTCAACACAAAATGTGATATGTGAAAATTGGTTCTTTTTAAATTTTTATTTGTATTTTTTTGGCAAGCTTTGGGAAAGGCCTGTTTCCTGGCGCTCAACGTAGCCAGTCTTGGCATGAACAGCCCCTGACAATTTCCAGCATATGGTAAGAGAAGATGCTTCTGCCCACCCATCAGGTAAGTGCCATCTTTCTGACTGCAGCAGTGATAGATGTTGTGCTTGGAGAGCAATGACTGCTAGGAAAGGTGCCAAGCAGCCAACTGGCCAAAGCTAGTGAGCAGGTCAGAATGTACCAGGCCTCTGGGTAAGGCAGCCCTGTCCATTCCCAGTCACACTGAGGCCATACTCTGGAAAAACGTACACAGGCAAGTCCTGAATTTGGCTGCAGAGCTGAATATTATTATTTGTTTTGCTAATGTAGCCATAGTATTTTTCAACAGAATGGTAGTATTTCTGGTTAAATATACCTGCAGAGAGCATTGATTCAGCTTTCAGGCAAGAACCCCATAGTCAGCCCTCTCCTGTATGAAGCAGGCTCATATAGCCATCTCAGAGAGGTGGGGCCTGACATCAAAGTTTTTGCTACCCAGTTTATCAAAGCAGTGTACCTTCAGCACTGACTGTCAATGCCAGTCATGTGGTCATTTTCAGTCTTTTGGAAACTACTTTGTTGTTTCATATATATATATATATATATATATATATATATATATATATATATAAATATATACACACACACACACACATACACTCAATGTAGAAAAGTAAAATGATCCCCAAAGTATGAAGAACATAAATATTATTCAAATACCACTACCTAGAGATCATAGCTAAAGTTTTGAAAAACTGTCTTACAGAAATCTCTCTATTCATGTATATTATATTTTATGAATGAGCTCATGCTACACACACTTGCTCATAACCTATATTTTTCATTCAGTAATATATCATGAATATTATTTTTTAAATGTGGCATCAGAGACTATTGCATATGTACACAAATATTTACTTAAACAGTCCCCTAGGGAGGACATTTAGGTTGTTTCCAATTTTCTAATATTATAGCAATGCTGCTGGGAATGTCTTTTTATGCTTATGCAATTATTACCTGAGGTAAATTCCTAGAAACTGGATTATTGAGTCAATGGTAGGAACATTTTGCCCTTTGATATATTTTGCTAACTTTTCCAAAATACAATACTTTATTAATTTATGTATTCTTAACAACATTGGGTTTTATAAAGTGTTATAATATTTATGAATTAATTTCTATTGCAATCTGGGGAAAGATAGCAGCTAGTAATTTTTAGGTAACTGGGATAAAAGTTCATGCATAGGAGATGGATTAGGAGCTCTTTGGAGGATATTGGTAAGGCCATTGATAAGAAGCTGGCAGAAATCTCTGCTGAGAGTTTTAGGAAATAAAAATATGAGGTCTTCAGGATCTGCAACCTCAAGCAGGGTTAATATGACCCATCATCCTACCATTTTGTCTTGTTTGGGGTCTATTCTCCCATCTCATATTCTTCTCTCTCTTCAAACCTCTCATTCTTGTCTTACCCTCCTCCATTATTTCAGTAGATGGCTTCTCTTAAAACTATATCAAGAAGAAACAAAAACATCAGAAAGGGACTTTTCTTTGTCAACAAATTTACAGATACAAATAATAGTAGGCTTATATGTATTACATGTATTTTTCTTCTTTTATTGCATTGGCTACAGCTCATAGAGCAATGGTGACTCATAGAAGTCAGAATGCATAGCTGTGAACAGGGATGTTTTTCATATTCCACCAAAGTATAATGCTTGCTTTAAGGCTCCTCCTAGGAACCCAACCTAGGGGTTCTCACCAGGGGCAATGTAGCCACCCCCCACCCTGGACACATGTAGCAAAAGATCTGGAGAGGACTGCTATGGGAAACTAGTGGGTAGAGGGCAGTAACTCTGCTAACATCCTATAAGCACAGTAAGACTCTCTACAACAATTATCTGGCCCCAAATATCAATAGTGTTAAGGTTGAGAAACCCTGCTCCAGCCCATGGTATGGTTCTGTGTTTAAGAAAGAGAACTTGGGAGACAGACTACCTGGATTTGAACCCTGGCTCTACTACTTACAAACAGTGGGGTTTGATCAAATGAGGTTAAGGTTTCAATAAAGCCTGAATTGTCTGTACCTGACCCATCATTGACTTTTTGGAAATCACATCACATGTTAATGATAGAATAATTAGAAAATAGCTTATGTACAGAAAGTAATAATTAAGGTGGAGCCATTTGATGTCTCTCTGGCTGCACTTAGCAAAACATTTTTGGAAGTAGTTTGGAATAGGTTTGTTCCACAGGCAAAAAATATAAGTCATGAGGAAAGAATTTGAGTCAGGCATGAAAGAGTTAAATCGAACCTGAGAGGAGAATTTCTAGGTGTGTATCTGTACTTCCTGCAGTCTTTTCTCCTCTTGACTTTAGTCAAATCCAATGTAGATATTTAATCCTTTGGTTCTACATTCTTGTGTCATGCTCCTATTTATTAGCAACTCTGCCAGGATGGTACTATGAAATGACAAAATAAGAAGCTCATTGTTGGCCAAAATATGCTGGCTCGGGATGAGAGCAACTACACGAGCTTGCTGCATACTTAAATAATATAACCCAGGAGGGTTAGACTGATTCCTCCTGGAAGGGGAGGAAAGAAGAGTGTCATCAGAATCTCCCATGTTGCTTCATTTATTTTTCATTTCTCTCACATCCTTTGAGTTCTGTTCTGGAAGAATTCCTTTGCTTCTCTACCCGTCAAAAATTGTTCTTCAGTGACATCCAGTCTTTTGTCCCATCCATTAAACTTCTCATCGATTAGCTTTAATTTCTTTATTTTGACCATCATATTTTCCTTTTCAAGATCTTTATATGTATAATATTGATATATAGTTATATATATCAATATTATACAGTTATATATAATTAAAAATCTTGAACTGTATATATCCTTTTCTTACTCAAGATATGTGATATTGTCTGTTCCCTCTTTAAAGATATTATCTTTTAACCTGTATCCACATAGTGGAGGTATGAATATGTGTGTGTGTTGTGTATATACATTGTGCACATTTAATTCTCCTCATCTCCTTGCTTGATTATTTCCATAGCCTCCTATTCTGATCTCCTGTTCTGTCTTTTGTAAACCTCCAACTTCCAAAGAGTGGCTGGGATGATTTTTTAAATGTTGGGCTTCCCTGGTGGTGCAGTGGTTGAGAGTCCGCCCGCCGATGATGCAGGGGACACGGATTCGTGTCCCGGTCCGGGAAGATCCCACATGCCGCAGAGCGGCTAGGCCCGTGAGCCATGGTCGCTGAGCCTGCACATCTGGAGCCTGTGCTCCGTCCGCAACGGGAGAGGCCACAACAGTGAGAGGCCCGTGTACCGCAAAAAAAAAAAAAATAAGGAAGAGTTCCCTTTTGCTCTTTGCCATTTTTTAGGTGAGGGATCACTTCTGGAAACCCTGTTATGACAGCACACAACACTGCAGGCTTTGTCTGCAGGAGGTAGCATGCACAGGGAACTGCAAGGCAAGCTGTCCCCAGGTACCAGCACTTACTGCTGCCTTGGGGACCAGAGGCAGCAGGAAAATGAAGTCTGCTCCAGAAGGCCCATTCCAGGCTTGGCTTTTCTGTAGATCTCATCAGCAGAGGCACCAATTAGTGCTCATTAGAAAGGTGTTTGGGGTTCTTAATTTATTTTGTTTTCCTGATGTGGAAAGCGTGGACTGAAAAAAGCAATGTGTTCCAGGAAAAGACACAGTGCTGGAGAGACAGCTGCATTCTAGACATCACAGAGTGAGGCTACTGTGGGTCTTAATGAGGACTGGTTGTCGCAGATCCTCTCCGCAAAGGAAGGGGCTGTGAGCTGCCCTTGTGCCTGCAAGTCCTGTGCTCTGTGGCTGTGCAGATCATCCCACCACAGATCACTGTCACTTCACAGGGATGGGCCCCAGGATCCCCCATAGCCCTTGGTAAGAAACAGTTGACAATAAGTTGTAAAGCTGGGATGGCTACACATTGCTAAATTACTTATCCTTTATGGATACTGTAGGATGGAAGGGTCTGAGTGTGTTTCCTGAACTGGGTCCTGTCTGCCTTATGGGTCTTGTGGGGAAAGCAGGTGAGAAGCACTGTTCTGGAACAGCGAGCAATTGTACTTTCTTTAATGTGTGTGTGTTCCCCAGCTTCTTCCATCTACATTCTTTTGCAGAATAAGTTTTACTTTTTCTTGTACAATTTCTATTTTGCCTGAAATAGCACTAAGAGGATATGGATTAAAAATGGAGGATATCCAAGAGTACAGGGTTTGGAGTCAGAGGGTATGTTCCAGCCCCAGCCAACCAATTCCTAGCTGGGTGACCTTGGGCTAATCACTAACCACTGTGAGCCTCAGTTTCCCTGAGTGGAAAATATGGAGCGGAGGTAATAATACCTGCCTTGCATATACCCCATGGCTTCTGTGACTACTAGCAGGGTGCTCTAGACTGAAAGTTTGAGTCCCCTTAAATTTCATATTTTGAAATCTTAACCTCCAATGTGATGGTATTCACAGGTGGAGCCTTTGGGAGGTGATTAGATCATGAGGGTGAATCCCTCATGAATAGAATTAGTGCCCTTACAAAAGAGATCACAGAGCTCTTTTTCGCCATGTAAGGATATAACAAAAGACAGCAGTCTATGAACTAAGAACTTCTCATCAAATATTGAATCTGCTGGTTCCTTGACCTTGGACTTCCCAACCTTCAGAACTGTGAGAAATAAATTTCTATTGTTTATAAGATGCACAGTCTATGGCAATTTTGTTATAGCAGCTGAAACAGACTAAGACACAGAATGTTATAAATAAAATTTCTCTGTAAATCTAAATAAACTACAGATAGGCTTTGAACAAGGATGATCAGTTATTTTACTATTGAAAGCTATATTTACAAAGACTGGTAGCTGAATGAAGGCAATGTTACCCTGTTCCCAGAACCAAAGCAGTACAAAAAATAAAAATACAAACCAATATCCTTCATGAATATAGAACAGAAATTCTTAATGAAATATTAAGAAATATACATATCCTTGAGAGACATAATACTGAAGTTACACTGAAATATAAATGACTGATAGATAATTTTGACTACCAGGGCCAGTCTGGGGAGCCCTATGCACTCAGAAGAGGCCATAGGTGCAGGCTGGGGAGAGGAAGAAAGAGAGGTATGGGGTATGGGAAAATAGCCTCAGGAAAAAAAATTCTAGCTACAGAACATGGACTGGTTAAGTGCACAGTTTTGCCTCTGAAAGGTCCTGATGTTAATTATTTTATCACTCAATTTGGAATTATCTACATTTGAATTATTGCATTTCTTCATTCATTTCTTTCCTCACTTGCCGGCAAGTTTTATTAAACTGCAGTATTGCGGTAGGTGATCTGGGAGATCTAAAGATATATATAAACCAAACTTCTGACTTTAAGGAGTTTACTATCTAATAAGGAAGAGAAGAGAAATTAAACAAATAAGTATAATTCACCAGGGTAGTGACATAGAGAGGAATGGCTTTCACATTGTGGATTTCAAAAGACAGGGCTTCTAAACTATACCATGGTGGTAAGTCTGGTTTTGGTAAATGAGGATGGATGGGTAAGGGTTTTCCAGGTGGAGGGAAGAGCATGAATAAGAGCTTAGTGATCCAGCTTTCAGTTGGACACTCTCCCTCTCTTGTCAACAAGTCTTCTTAACTCTTCCGAGGACCTTCTCCTTCTCTAAGAACAGCCTGGACTGCATCCGAAGGAAGGGCAGATCCCTTGGCCCATCCAAGAGCAAGACTGACCCCTGCTTCTCTCTTTTCACTAGTGAAGGGTAACAACTCCAGGTGTTTTCACTTCAGAGACTCCACTAGCCACCATACACTCAGCACTTGGAAGGTAACAAATTTGCTATGTCACAATTGATAATCAACTCTAGTAAAAGAATGTCTAAATCAATTGAGCTTTAGCAAGGGCGAACGAACTGGACGCAGGCAGGCTCCCAGCTAGAGCTGGCTGGGCTTGATAAATTTGCCCTTATTATGGCTATTGATGTTTAAATTTCTTCAGGGATGTTGTTACATGGGTGCCTGGTGGTGACAGAGGTACGGTGACCTCCTTCGATCCTTAATCTACACCTGTTAGTTGGCTCCCTGGTTGCCTCTGAGTATGCTCAGGCTTAAAGGTTAACAAAAGAAAAACAGGCCAAGTTTACGCGATGGCAGCAGCGGATCAATGCAAGTAAATAACCTTCTCTGTCTTATTTCCCCAAGCATTATTGATCCACATTCTTTGTTCTTTGTCATGTTTCTGTCTTCTTTTCCCAGGGGACACTCAACAATCAGCTTGTACTGGACATGTTAACTGACACATTATGACAGCTACCATTTTGTCACTCGATGTGATGAGATATATATAAGTATATTTTATATATATATACATACATATATATATATATATTTTTTTATTTTGGTGTTTTCTAAGCTGTAGGCTGGTAAGTGAATTTCTGACATAAACGTCCTTTGCTCCAATTTCTTTTCTTTTTCTTATGTAGCAAGCAGGTGAATTCTGTGAATCTCTATCACATTAACAGGTTTATTTGTTGGTTTTTAATACCAATCAAACTGGATATTAATCTGATGATTTAAAACTAAAGTCACTATCAGCTGAAGTTTAGGGAGATAAGTCTAGGTGAGTTGTACATGCTGATGTCTGGTCTGACACCACCCCCCTAGGACTTATGTTTCTTTAAAGATTGGGTCCTTTTCTTTTCTTTTCCTGGTAGTTTTGAAAGGCTATTTGTCATCTTTCCTTCGTTATCTCTGTGGAACACTAGGGGATGTTACAGTGATACCTCTGGCCATCCTGAGCTCCATCCTTTCTCTAGTAGGGGTCTGCTCGTGCTCCAACAAGATGGATGCTCAAAGTGATGAATGTTAATTTGGACTTTTATAGTTTTCTTACCAAATGCATTGGTTCCTATGCATATGTATCTGATGTATGTATATCAATTCCAAAATAGAATTCCCCATGTAATTAAAAATTAGTTCTATAGAAGCAGGAACATTCTTTTCTAAAACCAATTTTACTTTGCCACACTTGTCTAGTTGAAAAGAGAAACATCCTCTTTGAGTTACAAAATAAATAAAGCTAGGTGAATTATAAAATCATGACAGTCAGTGTTGTACCCTTCTGTAGATCTCCTGAGTAGAGATGTATAGTTTAATTCTGAAAAAAAAATACTTGAAAGACCTTAAGAGCACTATAAAGTATTTTTATGGCATCCTGGGAGGTAAGACCACTACTTTTAAGCTAAAAATGTATTTGAATGAAAAAAAAAATAGAACCCAGTATCTATAATTGTTGCCCTTGAACTGAACATTTATGTCAAACAAAATAAAGACAATACCGCTTATTTTGCAAAGGGAAAAAATAGTCTGTTAACAACTAGCTAGTGCCAATATTTCCTTTGTGGACAAATTTTTAAAAATTAAGCCAATATTGGTGATCTAATGTGTTGAAACTGACTGTAATTATCTAAAGTCTTTAGGGTCAATAGCGTAAAATTTGTTTCTTAAATTATTTGACCAAAGAAGCTTCACTTGCCCAGGGATGTATGTCAATAGTGTGCTTCTCTTTTTCATTTGTAAATCATTAAAATGCCCCATGTATAATAATTAATACCACTGTAAAGCCCCTTTTCTCCCAGATCCCAATTTAGTATTCTGTTTAATCCACTGAAGAGTCACCTTTCAAGTGATGTGTTGGTGCAGTATGAAAACTTATTTCTAGCATTTCTCTACATGCAGAAATTTCTCTACTGCAGGCATTGCTGGAGAATGAGAAATTGGTTATCATTAATGTTTAGAGCTTTTCATCCTTGATGTGCTTTGCAAACACTAATTAATGAATCCTAGTATGACAGTCACACCAAATGAGTTGTTAACATTCTGTTCAACAGATAAGAACCTTTGGATTTTGGTCACTTACTTAACCTACCTTACTGTTCAGAGACAGTGAGTAGGGCAGGTAATGGTCCCAGGGCTATATGCTCTTGCTCCTATGTGTAGTATACTGGGATGCTTTCTGAAATAGCAAATGTGTTTTCTTTCGGTTGTGTCATCTCTAGTTTCATGTAACCATGGCACTAAAATGAAGGTAAAACATTTTATCTGTATATGTTATTCAGGACTATATATTATAGAGATAATTTTGAAATTAGCCTTTATTGTGTGTGTGTTTTTTTTTTTTTTTTTTTTTTTTTTACAACCACTGGCCCTCCCACAAAGGTCAGTACAGTTTTAGGAGAACATGGTCAAACTTTGAACAGAAATAAAAATGAAGTCAACTGAAAGTATTTCAACCTTTGAATTTCTGCCAAATAATCTTTTCTATCCCCCAAGCTGTTGTTGGAAGTTAAAGAAGACAAAAGGACTATTTTCAAAGCTTTAAAGGATTTGGTTTTATAGGAAGAGTATGTTTGGAGATTGTTTTTCCCTCCATATGAGAATTTTGTCAGCTCATGCCATACTATGAAAGAACCCAAAATTTCCCAGAAATAGTATTTAAAGACATCTTTAGTATAGATAATGAAAACAAAATCATTACCATGTTTACAATTGCTACAAGGCTTCTATTTATTTTTTCTATCCCTCTCAAGATATACTTTTCTTACAAGAGTTTCAGTATTAAAATAAACTTTGTAAAGTGTTTAGATATTCCCGGTTTACCCCAGTCATGAAACTGGTCCATAGAAGCTTTGCTTGAGGATCAGACCAGTGTCAGAAATTATAGAACAATATATATAAAACCTCGCTTATCCAGAGAAATTGGAATGTTTTCAATGCACAAAATTTTTAATTTTCCCAAAATATCTCAGTAGTTTTTTTATGTAAGTATATATACTACAATAGGAGAGGCACACTAAATAAGTCTTTTCAACACATCCAACACAGGTAGGCACGTCTAGGTTCTCTACTAGTTTTCCCATGGAAACTTAGGCTGAGGAATCCCACAAAGATAAGATGTTCTATGATATGAAAGTAGAGCACGTACAACTATTTTAACTGTGCTCCCATAGAAAGAAAGTCTACAAACACCAGAGCCTTTGTTGATTAGAGCCATATAAACATGGTACCATAATTCATTTGAATGAGATGCATATTAGATGATAATTTTCATGAACATTCTCACTGAGATGACCTTATTATCAATGTGTATAATTGAGTACCCTTCTTTTCTGTCCTATCAGCCTACTTATTTGATTTTATCAAGCAATATCTCTAAAACCATTGTGAACTTCTTGACAGCAAAGGCTGTGTCTTGACAGGTTTTGTAGCCCCAGTGTCTGCACATAAAAGGTATTTTATAAAAGTCTGTATGAAGGCTGATACAGCCACCAGTATTAAATTATTATACTGCTTTACCACTTGTTGACAGTTATCATTAGTGATATCTGGAATATTAGGAATATACTAAATCATTATGCCACAAATGAAAAGGTCTGGAATCACACACATGAGGATGTGGGGTGGCTCCAAGCATGAGTGAAGATGGCTTGAGGCAGATCTTTAAAGACACTACTGAATTTTGCCTCATTGCCTGAGAGATTTCAAATTCAACATGCCCAGCGCTGAAACCCAACTCTAAGTTTTGCTTCAAGTTGCAGTAGACTTCCTAGACCAGGTAATTCGAGCTCTGTGACAAATGGACGAGCTTCCCCAAGTCTGATAGAAATAGCAATAGAAAATGAAATAATTGTTTTTTGGGATATACACTTCGGTTGGTTTTGAACTAATATCAAGGAATCATTGGTTGCATGAGCTTGTGGGAAGGCCATGTGGTGTAGCATTGTGGTTCTCAAACTCCAACATACACACAAAGCACCCAGGAACCTTTTTGAAAATGTAGATTCTAAAACAGTAGATCTGAGGCTGGGCTTGAGATTCTGTATTTCTAACAAGCTCTTAGATGGTGTCATTGGTGGTGGGCTAAGGAATACACTTCAAATGCAAGGGTATAGCATATAGCTATAGACTTTGGAAACAGAGAGACCCAGGGTTCAATCTTAGCTGTGCTACTTACCAGAAATGGGATTTTGAGCAAATTTAAAACATTCCAGAGTCTTGATTTTCTTAATTGTCAACTGGCAATAATAATTCTTATCCCACTGATTTGGGTTTAGGATTAAATGAGATGTAGAGTATGCAGCTTAGTTCTACCCCACCCCACTCCCTTTTCTTAAGGGTTAAAAATGCAACTCCCGGGCTTCCCTTGTGGCACAGTGGTTGAGAGTCCACCTGCCAGTTCAGGGGACACGGGTTCGTGCCCCGGTCCGGGAAGATCCCACATGCCGCGGAGCGGCTGGGCCCATGAGCCATGGCCGCTGAGCCTGCATGTCTGGAGCCTGTGCTCCGCAATGAGAGAGGTCACAACAGTGAGAGGCCCGCGTACCACAAAAAAAAAAGAAAGAAAGTAAAAAGAATGCAACTCCCTTGTTTATTTGAGGACTTAACAAATGTCTGATATAAGAATAATTTTGTAACCTCTCTAAGCTTAATGATTCATATCTGTAAAGTGAAGATCTTGCTCCAATTTCTGAATAACTGAGATCACAAATGGAAAAGTCTCTAACCATTTCTAGAGCAAAATAGTTACAACATAAGTATTATTCTCTTTCCCTTTGCATGAGCATAACTTAAGAAAACCAGTACATACCTGGACCCCCATGAGGGTAAAACAATTTTTGGAACACTGTCTCTCATCGTGCACACAGAAAAATTAGGCCTCTTAAAAGTTTGTGCACTATTTCAAAAGCAAAATTAGTTGGGAAATCTTTTTACACTTCTAATCTATATTCTTATAGAGAAATTGCCATGTCAGGAATACATAGTTTTGCTCCATCTTATCTTGTGTTTTGTTTTGCAACTGGGAAATAGATATACTTCAGTAAAATAGAGAGCATTTGTTATGCCTTAAGGCCCTATTTGGTCCTGTATCGTGGTCATATAGCCTAATTTAACTGTTATTCAACTTCTTGAGACTTACACAGCAAATATAACCAGTCAGAATAGGTTAGCTAGTTTTACAGTAATAAATCACCTCAAAATACCCATGGTTTAAAGAATAACAAGCTTTTTTTCCCTCCCTTTTATGCTGCATGTCTTTTTTAGATAAGGATGGTGGGGTGAAGAGACTCTTTACTGTAGTCACTTAGGGACCCTGGCTGCTGGAACAGCCGCCATCTTGACTGTTGTAGCTGTCATCCCAGAGTGAGCTCTGCAGGATATTTTACTGGTAATTGGATGCTATAGCAAAAACAATTTCCTCTCACAACTCACTGGTCTCAACGAAACACATGGCCCCATCCCACCAATGCAATGGACAAGAACTGTAATCACACCATTGTCCTGGAAGGAAAATAACTTGAAATAGTTGGCAAATAGCTCAAATGACCACTATACTTAATCAGCTACAAATATTTATGCTTCCCCATAGATCCTGAGCTGCCTCCAGCATGGGACTAACCACTGATTCCTTCCATTCTGATTCCTTGACTTCAGCAACACAGCAACCAAACAGACACACACTGGGGTACCTGGACCCTTCCACCACCTTCAGACTCTGAATGCAGTGTATGGAGTCGGACATCCCTGAAAGCCTTGAAAGGAAAGAGATCACACCAATCAGAAATGTGTTGGATGTTAAACCTCCCCCCACCAGTTATGGAGTAAACTTTGACCAATGACAAAGAGAAAACTTCCCTCCTTCTCACCTTTTAAGGACTCACTGAGATTTTACCTTGCAGCATTTCAGGAAAAGCAGACAGACCTACTGAGTAGATTGCTGCATCTCACTGTGGGTTCTCATCCACAGCAGTCAGCATCACCATGCATCACTTGAATTGCCTCCCATTTTCTCTTGCCTGAAGTTTTCTTTTTCCTCATCTTCATCAACCTGGGCTTACACCTCCCAACTAAAGTATTGACACTTGAATCCTTCCTTTAGGCTATTTTCTCAAGAACCTAGGTTGTGCTACCTAACAAATCTGCTTCAGGTTCTGCTTGTACACAGTATCATAGTGGGAGTCTGACCAAACGTAATATTTCTGATTCATGGAATCAGACATGGAACCAAACCAGGTCATGTTATTTGGTGGGTGACCTCCAGTGGACCTCAATATTGCCAAAAACTATTTTTGGTCATTTTCATATTTGACAGTTTAGGCAGAGAGCTTATTTAATTACGTCAATAACTGATTCAATCATTATTAAAATTAAAATATTACCTTGGCACTGTTGACATTTTGTGGTGAATATCTCTTCATCGTTGGGGGCTGGCTATAGACCTTGTCAAAAATTCTCTGAGGGACAAAATCAGTCCTAGTTGAGAACCACTAATTATAAACATTTTGGTAGCTTAAACTTTTCAAGGTAATTACTTTTTAAGCCATGATTTAAATATATTGTATTGATTTTCCATATTGTTAAATGTAATATGAGATACTATACACACACACACACACACACACACACACACACACACACACACACATATATGGATTATCTAACAACTTCTATAACATATTTTCCCCAGTAAGTTAAATAACATTCATGTGAAAAACATGGAGGAATACCATTTTAAATTAGTGAAGATGTGGCAGGTAAAAGTTAGACAGATGAGGTAGAAAGATAAACTGGTAGATTGATTAGATAGACAGACGATAGATAGAAAATCACAATACATTAAGAGTATTTCTAAGTAGATGTTATGCTGAATATACTTTTTTCATTGATAGTCATTACATTTGTATACACATGAATGCTGCTAAATTTCTAAAAATTATTTGTTCTACTCAATAATTTATATTGTAGCCCTGAGATCTTGTTGGGATTTTTTTTTTTTTTCGCTACTGGGAACTTTTTTCTTAGGTAATGAAGAACAGTGTACCTGTTCAAATTGTCATGAAATTCAAATGAAGAAGTCTAAATTAATGAGGTTTTGCTGTGCTTGAACATATGCTGAGGACTGATATCAGATCATCTCTAGACTCTGAACCAATAGCAATTATGCTGTATCTTTAGTGGTGTCAACCTGAATTAAAAATTGGCTGGCTTTATTAAGAATACCTGTAACAGACTTCTTAATTAATTTAGAGATACTATCAAATAATGTAGCTCACTGCAGCTTCTAAAATAGATAACATATGAACACCTTTCTACCTTTTACTTACTTTATTATAAATTCAAGATTTTTAAAAGTAGAACATAATAATTGCTCAAGGTAAGTCAGATCCATGGGAAAAAATCATGTTACAGTTTCTTTGTTTAAACATATTGCTAAGTCCTTTATCCATAGTAATTTTTTCTTTACTATTAAATTTAATTACACTGGTCAATTACATAATCTGTGTTCTACCTAGTTTTCTTCAATAGTCAAACTGATGTTATGGGCTTCATTAAATTGATTCACGCTTGAGTCACTCTTTGCATGTACATGATACGTAAAAATTACTTCAAGATAAAGATATACACTATGAATGTATAATAGTGTACATGTATGTGAGATGTTAAAATAAGATGCCTGAAAGGATGTTCCCTAAATGATTAAAATTGGCTCTCTCTGAGTGGTGGGATTCAAGAACTTTTTAAAAAACTTTTCCTTTATATTTTTCTGTTTGAGTTATTTACAATAACTATTTACTGTTTTTCAACAAAACATTTTAAATGTTCTTCAAAACATGGTTTTATACTTATTGAAACACTTTAAATATGTGTCAAAAAATGCTATTAATTTTCATATTAATATATGTTTGATTTCTCAAAATATCCCTTCAGAAGTGAAATACGGTGCCCTATATCTGAAAATACTATGTATGAGTATAATAATAAAACATTAAGGTAATTTCTTTTCACACTGTTAATTATATTTGAAATATTGCTAAACAACAACAACAAAAGAAACTAGGATTTAAAGGAAAATAAATGTAATGCTGCTTTTTCCTACATTTTAATTTTGTATCCTGATTTTTATTTTTTTATTTTTGCAGGTCTATAATTCCCTTTCATTGAGATTGATTTGTTATATATAAAAGTATACTTATATTCAATACTTGTGAACAACAGCAATGAGGTGATAAATTCTTCCACAAAATTTTATAATTATATAGAGATAATTCATTCAAGAAATCAGCATATATATATATATTTAATATACAATGCTCATTTTAAAATGAATTATATGTATGTATATAATACAAACACACACATATAGACAAATGAGAATTCATTAAGCAAATGAACCCTC
The DNA here is from genome assembly GCF_963924675.1 of Phocoena phocoena. Lineage (NCBI taxonomy): Eukaryota > Metazoa > Chordata > Mammalia > Artiodactyla > Phocoenidae > Phocoena > Phocoena phocoena. The sequence goes on along the minus strand of NC_089220.1, from coordinate 130,989,831 downwards.
AGAGGACATAGCATTGACTTAAATCATCATTTTTATACTGTTACTTAAATATATAAAAGTATAAAACTGAGTACATAATTTTCATGGTTATAATTTCTTTACAACTAAAAATTCTAAGCAAATTTATAAATGCATGCAAAACTATAAAGTCAGATATATCTAATAAACCATTATTTTTAAAAATTAATTATTGTTGATTTACAATATTATATTAGTTGTACAACATAATAATTAAATATTTTTATAGATTATACCCCATTTCAAGTTATTACAAAATTTGGCTATATCCCCTCTCCAGTACATTACATCCTTATATCTTAATTTTATACCTAATAATTTGTACCTCTTAATCCCCTTCTCCTATCTTGTCCCTCCCTCAAGGTTCATAGCACCATTATTTACAATAGCCAAGATATGGAAGCAACTTAAGTGTCCATCAACAGATGGATGAATAAAGAAGGTGCAATATATATATATATATATATATATATACACACACACAATATATATATACATACAATGGAATATTACTCAGCCATAAAATTAATGTAATTTTGCCATTTTCAACAACATGGATGGACCAGGAAGGTATTATGATTATGAAGTAAGATAGTCAGAGAAAGACAATAAACCATTATTTTTAACATGGTGGATTATTATTAAAACTAAAAAGTTGAGGTTCCTATTGGACACATGTAACCTAAGATATGATTCATCATTAAACTTATCTTTGTGTTTCAACTTCAATATTATTATTCCAGATTTTTTATGTCGTATAATAATATATGTACTATATATAAAACAATTGCTGTAAGACTTCGCTTGCAATTCCGGGAATTATTGAGAATCAAACTTTATTCAAAATGCACACAAGTAATATTCAAACACCAATTCTAATGAATCATTTGATATATATGCAAGACTTTTTTGTTCACTGGAATATAATGTTGGTGTTATGGAATTATTGATAATTGTGTTAAATGGGCATCTAATTCAATTGTTGCTGAAACTGGGAATAGAAAAAACTTTCGTTGATTTTATTTTTTTTAATCATTACACCTATTGCTAACGAAATGACGTTATGCTCTTCTGCTTAAAAAACATTAACCACTCAATATGTCTGCCTCCAGGGTGTATATGGTATTCCTCCTTAAAATATTTTTGTTTAAGTAATGAACTAGAAGCAATTTGACCTTCATTTCTGTTTAATACATCAAAAACAAAAAAAGGCAAATTATAGCACTGAAATTGAGTGGCAGAATACTAATTTCCAGACAGTCCAGAATATGCTTATGTTGTTTTGTTTCTAGAATCATTTAAAAAATGAGAAAGTTTGTGTAGATGGTAGTAGATCTCAGAAAATGAGTTTTTAGAATGTGTTCCAAGTTTAGAAATCCTAGTTTAGTGGAAGACATGTTTAAAACTCAACTTCTTTTTATTCATTATTTCAAGATATTTAGTGAGTGCTTGGTTTTTTTACATCTTTATTGGATGATGGTTGCTTTACAATGGTGTGTTAGTTTCTGCTTTACAAGAAAGAGAATGAGCAATACATATACCTACATCTCCATATCTCCTCCCTGTTGTGTCTCCCTCCAGCACTCCCCATCCCACCCCTCTATGTGGTCACAAAGCACCAAGCTGATCTCCTTGTGCTATGCAACTGCTTCCCACTAGCTATCTATTTTACATTTGGTATTGTATATATGTCCATGCCACTCTCTCAGTTCGTCCCAGCTTGCCCTTCCTGCTCCCCATGTCCTCAAGTCCATTATCTATGTCTGCATCTTTATTCCTGTCCTGGCCCTAGGATCTTCAGAACCATTTTTTTTTTTTTTTAGATTCTGTATATATGTGTTAGCATATGGTATTTCTCTTCCTTTTTCTGACTTACTTCACTCTGTATGACAGACTCTAAGTTCATCCACCTCACTACAAATAATTCAATTTCATTTTTTTTTATGGTTGAGTAATATTCCATTGTATATATGTGCCACATCTTCTTTATCCATTCATCTGTTGATGGACACTTAGGTTGCTTCCATGTCCTGGCTATTGTAAATAGAGCTACAGTGAACGATGTGTTACATGACGCTTTTTGACTTACGGTTTTCTCAGGGTATATGCCCTGGGTTGTATGGTAGTTCTATTTTTAGTTTTGTAAAGAACCTGCATACTATTCTCCATAGTGGTGGTATCAATTTACATTCTCACCAACAGTGTAAGAGTGTTCCCTTTTCTCTACACCCTCTACAGCATTTAGTTTTTGTAGAATTTTTGATGATGGCTATTCTGATTTGTGTGAGGTGATACCTCATTGTAGTTTTGATTTGCATTTCTCTAATGATTAGTGATGTTGAGCATCTTTTCATGTGTTTCTTGGCAATCTGTAAGTCCTTGGAGAAATGTCTATTTAGGTCTTCTACCTGTTTCTGGATTGGGTTTTTTGTTTTTTGGTATTGAGCTGCATGAGCTGCTTGTATATTTTGGAGCTTAATCCTTTGTCACTTGCTTCATTTGCGAATATTTTCTCCCATTATGAGGGTTGTCTTTTCGTCTTGTTTATGGTTTCCTTTGCTATGCAAATGCTTTTAGGTTTCATTAGGTCCCATTTGTTTCTTTTTGTTTTTATTTCCATTTCTCTAGGAGGTGGGTCAAAAAGGATCTTGCTGTGATTTATGTCATACAGTGTTCTGCCTATGTTTTCCTCTAAGAATTTTATAGTGTCTTGCTTTACATTTAGGTCTTTAATCCATTTTGAGTTTATTTCTGTGTATAGTGTTAGGGAGTGTTCTAATTTCATTCTTTTACATTTAGCTGTCCAGTTTTCCTAGCACCACTTATTGAAGAGGCTATCTTTTCTCCATTGTATATTCTTGCCTCCTTTATCAAAGATAAGGTGACCATATGTGCGTGGGTTTTTCTCTGGGCTTTCTATCCTGTTTCATTGATCTATCTTTCTGTTTTTGTGCCAGTACCATACTGTCTTGATGACTGCAGCTTTGTAGTATAGTCTAAAATCTGGGAGCATGATTCCTCCAGCTCTGATTTTCTCTCTCAAGATTGCTCTGGTTATCAGGGTCTTTTGTGTTTCCATGCAAATTGTGAAAATTTTTGTTCTAGTTCTGTGAAAAATGCCACTGATTTATTGATAGGGATTGCATTGAATCTGCAGGTTGCTTTGGGTAGTATAGTCATTTTCACAAGGTTGAGTCTTCCAATCTGAGAACATGGTATATCTCTCCATCTGTTTGTATCATCTTTAATTTCTTTCATCATTGTCTTATACTTATATGCATACAGGTCTTTTGTCTCCTTAGGTAGGTTTATTCCTAGGTATTTAATTATTTTGGTTACAGTGGTAAATGGGAGAGTTTCCTTAATTTCTCTTTCAGATTTTTCATCATTAGTGTATAGAAATGCAAGAGATTTCTGTGCACCAATTTTCTATCCTGCTACTTTACCAAATTCATTGATTACCTCCAGTAGTTTTTTGGTAGCATCTTTAGGATTCTATATGTATAGTATCATGTCATCTGCATACTTTGACAGTTTTACTTCTTTTCTGATTAGGATTCCTTTTATTTCTTTTTCTTCTCTGATTCCTGTGGCTAAAATCTCCAAAACTATCTTGAATAATAGTGCTGAGAGGGGACAACTTTGTCTTGTTCCTGATTTTAGTGGAAATGGTTTCAGTTTTTCACCATTGAGAACAATATTGCCTATGGGTTTGTCATATATGGCTTTTATTATGTTGAGGTAAGCTCCCCCTATGACCACTTTTGAAAGTATTTTTCTTCATCTTTTGAGACAATCATATGGTTTTTCTCCTTCAATTTGTTATATGGTATATCACATTGATTTATTTGCATATATTAAAGAATCCTTGTATTCCTGGGATAAACCCCACTTGATTATGGTGTATGATCCTTTTAATGTGCTGTTGGATTCTGTGTGCTAGTATTTTGTTGAGGATTTTTGCATCTATGTTCATCAGTGATATTGGCCTATAGTCTTCTTTCTTTGTGACATCTTGGTCTGGTTTTGGTATCAGGGTGATGGTGGCCTTGTAGAATGTGTTTGGAAGTGTTCCTGCCTTTGCTATATTTTGGATGAATTTGAGAGGGATAGGTGTTAACTCTTCTCTAAATGTTTGATAGAATTTGCCTGTGAAGCCATCTGGTCCTGGGCTTTTATTGTTGGAAGACTTTTAATCACAGTCTCAATTTCAGTGCTTGCGATTGGTCTGTTTTTATTTTCTATTTCTTCCTGGCTCAGTCTCAGAAGTATATGTTTTTCTAAGAATTTGTGCATTTCTCCAGGTTGTCCATTTTGTTGGCATATAGTTACTTGTAGTAATCGCTCATGATCCTTTGTATTTCTGCAGTGTCAGTTGTTACCTCTCCTTTTTCATTTCTAATTCTACTGATTTGAGTCTTCTCCCTTTTTTTTTTTGTTGAGTCTGGCTAATGGCTAATCAATTTTGTTTATCTTCTCAAAGAACCATCTTTTAGTTTTATTGATCTTTGCTATTGTTTCCTTCATTGCTTTTTCATTTATTTCTGATCTGATCTTTATGATTTCTTTCCTCTGCTAACTTTGGGTTTTTTTTTTTTTTTTTCTTTCCCTGATTGATTTAGGTGTAAGGCTAGGTTGTTTATTTGAGATTTTTCTTGTTTCTTGAAGTAAGATTGTATTGCTATAAACTTCCCTCTTAGAACTGCTTTTACAGCATCCCATAGGTTTCGGGCTGCCGTGTTTTCATTGTGATTTATTTCTAGGTATTTTTTGATTTCCTCTTTGATTTCTTCAGTGATCTCTTAGTTATTTAGAAGTGTATTGTTTAGCCTCCATGTGTTTGTATTTTTTACAGGTTTTTTCCTGTAATTGATATCTAGTCTCATAACATTGGAGTCAGAAAAGATATTTGATACAATATCAATTTTCTTAAATGTATCCAAGGCTTGATTTGTGACCCAATATATGATCTATCCTGGAGAATGTTCCATGAACACTGGAGAAGAAAGTGTAGTCTGCTGTTTTTGGGTGGAATGTCCTGTAAGTATCAATTAAGTCCATCTTGTTTAATGTGTCATTTAAAGCTTGTGTTTCCTTATTTATTTTCATTTTGGATGATCTGTCCATTGGTGAAAGTTGGATGTTCAAGTCCTCTACTCTTATTGTGTTACTGTTGATTTCCCCTTTTATGGCTGTTAGCATTTGCCTTATGTACTGAGGTGCTCCTATGTTGGGTGCATGAGTATTTACAATTATTTTATCTTCTTCTTGGATTCACCCCTTGATCATCAGGTAATGTCCTTCTTTGTCTTTTGTAATAGTCTTTGTTTGCAAGTCTAATTTTCCTGATATGAGAATTGCTACTCCAACTTTCTTTTGATTTCCGTTTGCATGGAATATCTTTTTCCATCTCCTCACTTTCAGTCTGTATGTATTGCTAGGTCTGAAGTGGGTCTGTTTTAGACAGCATATATATGGATCTTTTTTTTGTATCCATTCAGCCAGTCTATGTCTTTTGGTCAGAGCATTTAATCCATTTACATTTAAGGTAGTTATCGATATGTACATTCCTATTCCCATTTTCTTAATTGTTTGGGGTTTGTTATTGTAGGTCTTTTCATTCTCTTGTGTTGTCTTCCTAGAGAAGTCCCTTTAGTATTTGTTGTAAAGCTTGTTTGTGGTGCTGAATTCTCTTGGCTTTTGCTTGTCTGTAAAGGTTTTAATTTCTCCATCGAATCTGAATGAGATCCTTGCTGTGTAGAGAAATTTTGGTTGTAATTTTTTCCCTTTGATCACTTTAAATATGTCCTGCCACTCCCTTCTGGCTTGCAGTTTCTGTGAAATTTCAGCTGTTAACCTTATGGGGATTCTCTTGTAGTTATTTGTTGCTTTTCCCTTGCTGCTTTTAATATTTTTTCTTTGTATTTAAGTTTTGATAGTTTGATTAATATGTGTCTTGGCATGTTTCTTCTTGGATTTATCCTGTATGGGACTCTCTATGCTTCCTGGACTTGATTGAGCATTTCCTTTCCCATATTAGGGAAGTGTTCAACTATAATCTCTTTAAATATTTTCTCAGTCCCTTTTTTTTCTCTTCTTCTTCTGGGACTCCTATAATGTGAATGTTGGTGCATTTAGTTTTGTCCCAGAGGTTTCTGAAGCTGTCCTCAATTCTTTTCATTCTTTTTTCTTTATTCTGCTCAGTGGTAGTTATTTCCACTATTTTATCTTCCAGGTCACTTATCCGTTCTCCTGCCTCACTTATTCTGCTATTGATTTCAAGAATTTTTAATTTCATTTATTGTGTTGTTCATCATTGTTTGTTTGCTCTTTATTTCTTCTAGGTCTTTGTTAAGTGTTTCTTTTATTTTCTCCTTTCTCTCTCCTAGATTTTGGATCATCTTTACTATCATTACTCTGAATTCTTCTTCAGGTAGACTGCCTCTTTCCTTTTCATTTGTTTGGTCTGGTGGGTTTTTACCTTGCTCCTTCATCTGCTGTGTGTTTCTCTGTCTTCTCATTTTACTTAATTTATTGTGTTTGGGTTTCCTTTTTGCAGGCTGCAGGTTCATAATTCCCATTGTTTTGGTGTCTGTCCACAGAGTCTAAAGTTGGTTTAGTGGGTTGTGTAGGCTTCCTGGTGGAGGGGACTGGTGCATTTTTTCTGGTTGATGAGGCTGGATCTTATCCAAGACCGCATCTGGTGGTGTGTTTTAGGGTGTCTGTGACCTTATTATGATTTTAGGCATCCTCTCTGCTAATGGGTAAGGTTGTGTTCCTGTCTTGCTAGTTGTTTGGCATAGGGTGTCCAGCACTGTAGCTTGCTGGTCGTTGAGTTGAGCTGGATCTTAACGTTGAGATGGAGATCCCTGGGAGAGCTTTCATCATTTGATGAAGCTGGGAGGTCTCTGTTTGACCAATGTGCTGAACTCGGCTTTCCCACCACAGGGGCACAGACCTGACACCCAGCTGGATCACCAAGACCCTGTCAGCCACAGGGCTCCCACGTCTACTCTTGCTCCCAAAGTCCACAGCCTCAATTTTGGGGTGATTTGTTGTAGAGATGCAAGATACATCAAGTTGATCGTGGAGATTTAATCCTGTGCTCCTGTGGCTGCTGGGAGAGATTTCCCTTTCTCTTTTTTTCCGCACAGCTCCTGGGGTTCAGCCTTGGATTTGGCCCCACCTATGTATGTATGTTGCCTGAGGGCATCTGTTCTTCACTCAGACAGGATGGGGTTAAAGTAGCAGCTGATTAGTGTCCTCTGGCTCACTCAGGCCCAGGGTGAGGGAGGGGTAGGGAATGCAGGGCAAGCCTGCGGAGGGCAGAGCCCAGCATGATGCCCGCAGCCTGAGGTGTGCCATTTGTTTTCCTGGGGACTTTGTTCATGGATCACGGGACCCTGGTAGTGGTGCACTGCACAGACTCCCGGGAGGAGAGGTTTGGATAGTGACCTGTGCTTGCACAAAGGTTTCTTCCGGCATCAACAGCAGCATTAACATTTTATGCCTGTCTTTGGTGTCTACTCTTATAGCCACAGCTCATGCCCATCTCTGGAACTCCTTTAGGTGGTGCTCTGAATCCCCTCTCCTCGTGCACCCCAAAACAATTTTCTCTTGCCTCTTAGGCAGTTCCAGACATTTTCCTGACACCGTCCCAGCTAGGGCTGTTTTCATGCAACCAACCCCAGTCCTTTTCCTGGGATCTGACCTCTGAACCCGGAGCCTCAGCTCCCAGCCCCCACTCTTCCTGATGGGTGAGCAAACAAGCCTCTCAGGCTGGTGAGTACTGGTCGGCACTGACCCTCTGTGTAGGAATCTCTCTGCTTTGCCCTCTGCACCTTTGTTGCTGTGCTCTCCTCTGTGGCTCCAAAACTTCCCTCCTGTCACCACTGTCTCCACCAATGAAGGGGCTTCCTAGTATGTGGAAAATTTCCTACTCACAGCTCCCTCCCAGATGTGCAGGCCCTGTCCCTATTCTTTTGTCTCTGTTTTTTTCTTTTTTCTTTCACCCTACCCCAGGTATGTGGGGATTTTCTTGTCTTTTGGGAAGTCTGAAGTCTTCTGCCAGCATTCAGTGTGTGTTCTGTAAGAGTTGCTCAACATGTAGATGTATTTCTGTTGTATTTGTGGGGAGGAAGATGATCTCCATGTTTTACTCCTCCACCATCTTGAAGGTCTCTCGTGAGTGCCTTTTATGTCCTAAGTGGATGCTAGGTGTTGAGTGAGTGAGAAAGACTTGTTCTAAGGCCTCCTGGAACTCACGATTTAATGGGAGTTAATGTAATTGGGGAGAAATTAGACTCTCTTACCTTGTGATTTTGAACTCTCTGGGTTCCAACTTGCTCAGTTATCTGATGAGGCATAGATGCACTCTAACCATGAGATGAGAGTCCAGTAAAATTTTAAAGTCCTGGACAAAAGGCAAACATTACCAGTCACACTTACTCATGTCACATCAAATCATATTCAACATAACTACTGGGAAACTCATTTCCAAACTAGTTCAACTCCCATCACAGTACAGTGATTACAGTCAGCAATATTAATAATTTTATAGCTCTAATTCCCTTTGAAACTAGCCTGTTTGAACTCTAAATCTAAAATGATAGTTCTGATGACATTATTATGATCAATATTAAAATCAGTCATGCCTGGAGTGTGACATGGCAACTCTCTGGCAGCTGTATGAAGTACTACAAATAGATGAGGATGGTAACAGGAAAGCAACTTCTTTAGATGAAATTTCAAGAGGCATAGCATGTGGCTTCCTAGCTTGGAACGCTTCCAGGATCATTAGAATTACCAACCATCCTGCACTCGTGGAACATAACATGGGTGCTTTAATGATCATCTTGACTTTCCATCTGAAAGACATCATCTCTCACAGCCAAAGGTGTGATGGTTACAGCACAACACATGAGGAATTAGTGGGGTAGTATATCACTGCAACACTTTCTGCAAGCAAGGTCTTGCTTCAGTTCTTTTAGTGTGGAAAAGAGTCTGAAGAGCTTGAACTGCTAATACCCTGAGCTTACTTTTACTCCATAGCTACTTTCCCCACCATTAGTGGGATTGTGCTCAGGGAGTGCTAACTTTAATATTGCCTTAAGAAAAGCATAATTAGAAAGGTAAATCTGCTGAGGGAACAATCAAATTATATCTTCTGTGTGTGTTTCTGTGTGTGTGCTTTAACCAGAATATTCCAAATTACGTCCATTCTGCTAGCACCATGGTTGATGAATGTATGCATTAATCTCTTCCAATATTCAAGTATAATCAAAAGATGAATTTTATGGCTATCCATGTCTAAAGTTGTCTGAAATCAGTTTTCAGGTCAAAGCAATGTGTACATAATTGCAAATTATATGTATATAAAAATTTTAAGTCAATATATATATATTTCTGACTTTAAAAGTAGGAGAAGCTTTCAGTAGAAAAATCTTAAAATATAAATAAATAATTACTGGACTAATAACTACCGTCAGCCCACTGTATCTTTGGGGTCCACATCCATGGATTCAACCAACCTTGAATCAAAATTCTTTCCCCCAAATCCAGAAAGTTCCAAAAAGCAAAACTTCAATTTGCTGGCAACTATGTACATAGTATTTACATTGTATTTATTACTTTTAACATAGCATTTACATTGTATTAGGTATTACAAGTAACCTAGAGATGATTTAACACATATGGGAATCCTCCCATATAGTTATATGCATGTACTATGCCATTTTATATAAGGGTTGGCTCCTGGAATACCCCTTGCAACTATCTAGGGATCACTGTATCAGTAATCTGCTTATCCACTGATAACATTATAGGATTAACATGTTGATATATTTCGCTAATTTGTATGCATGTATGTAATTTAAATCACATATGTGTTTGTATCAGTATTAGATTGTTGTTATTCATTGTACTAGTCTTTTTTGGTGGTGGTGTTGTTTCCTGATGCTACCAAAATTGGAGTCTTCCCTTATTAAAAAATGAGAGAAATATTTTCCAGAATAAGTCCGGATTTATCATCAAGCAAATATATTAAATTAAATGTTTAATATAAAAGGAAATTAGCATGTTGTGTCTTTAGGAAAAGTCTACTAAGCCAATTTAATCTTGGGTCAGCACAATTCATCAAGAAAGGGCAGAGAGGACTAAAAGTGCTATAAAAAAATTTTCACCTTTATTATAAAATAGTGCTCATTTATGTCCCTTTTTATTCAATATAGTTCTGCTGTCTTTGCAGCATAAAGCAGAGATGCCTGGAAAGTTTATTTAAAAATTTGGGAAAAGAAGTGGAGAGATGTGTAATGATATTAATGTGTCTCATTAATTGTAGAGAGTGTAACCTCATTTACTCAACTCCCTTGGGGAGACTGTTGCTGCTTTAAATAGAGAACAACCAGCAAAATTGGGAACCAAGAGTCTGAAAGCTTAAAACAAGCTTCTCCTTCAGAGACAAAAAGTCATGTTCCAAAGAAAGCATAGTCTCTGCTTTGTCCATTTAAAGCTGAACAAAATGTAGTGGAATTGAAGAATGCAAGGGAACATGAAACAGCTGTGAAATCCTGGGGGTTGAGGGGGAGAAGAGGCTGAGTAAAAGTGGAATTTTCGATAACTACATCAGCATTATCTTTCTCAGTGGTGACTGCCAAAATTGTATTTGTTTATAGTTCCTTGAAGATAAAGAACTAACTTTGAGCTGAGGGAGAAATCCTCTATTTCCCTGAGAAATGAAGGCATTGGAGATTCTCTTGCAAAGTCTGGAAATCATGCCAGACAGGCCTGCCTGTGGGGTATTTCCTGCCTAATTTGCAGTCCTAAGGGGTGATGCTATGCTCCAGAAAAACATCCATATTAAATTGTGCTATTAATTGGGGAAAAGTTCAGAGGTGGGAATGATACACTCGAATGCAGTTTGCCTAAGTAGCCTTGAGCCTGCAAACTAGTGTCTTTCTCAGGCTGAGTTTCTTCAGATTAGCCCTGTGGTTTGGGAGAAATATGGTTGACCCCTGGTTTGTGAGCCTGTAATTCATTCCCTCATTGAGTCATAAAGTTTCCATCATGTTGTGTTACATTATTTTATAGAGCTTTACATAGAAACAAAACTCTTTCATATGGTGTATGACACCCTCCATGATTCAGCCTTGCCTCCAACATCCTTCTTCCTCTTTCTCAACATCTTTCTCATGAGCTAGTCATTCTAACTTGGTAGTTCACATCTGTGCTCTAACTAAACCATGCTCTTTGGGGCATGCAGATAATGTCTCGAGCTTTGTAATGCCTGCAACTAACACAGATCTTTGCACGTTGCACTTGACAGAAACCAATGCACATTTATTTATCCATTGAATTTTCAGGCTACTGCAGGCAGCAGTGAAATGCTCATTGCCAAACATTATGTGGCTAAAAATGGCCTTTTTTCTTTTTCCTACTGAAATGCTTCATAGTACCTGATTTGTTTTCATAGAACATAGGTGTAATAAGAATTTTTCTTTCCCTGTGATTTTTCAAAGGAGATAGTTCTACTAATATGGAAAAAATATCTAGGGTGAGTGATCAAGCTTCAAATGAGATTCAGCACTTTTTGTGAGTTCCTTAATAATAAAAGCCATATTCCATAGCAATTCCATAGCACTGTTATTGTTCCATAACAATGAGTAAGAAATAATTATTTCCCTTAAGGAGCTTAAGAGATGGGAAAAGATAAGCATACCCACTACAAATAGATTTGATCAGATAAACTGTGGTCAGTATTGTGGAACCCTGAGGAAGAGTGATGTATTCCTACTGGTTTTATGGAAATGTGACAGTAAATGTGGACCCCAAAGAACATGTAGATTTGGTAGGTGGAACCAAAGCACAGGGCATATTGGGAGGAAGAGATAGACTGGGTAAAGATCCAGAAGTGGCAGAAGTATTTGTAGCTAAGTCCACCGCAAGTTAGGGAGGATGAAGAATATCAGGAAAAATTGATAAAGAAATAGGGAATGGCTAAGCCCTCATTCTTCTGGGACCATTTTGGGAAGATCAAAGTGATGCCGCATAAGCTAGTGATGCTGAGGAGACAAAGCTGGTAGAACCCACTGTTTTAAGATGTTGTTAGGTACAGAAGTAGCAAGACTAGGTCTCCTACCAAAAAAGAGTCCAGGACCTGTGAGGTCAGAGAGATGGCTTAGTAGACAGGCTGGATTGCTGTGCATCCTCACCTGGAAAGCAGAGTAGGGGTCCTGTTATACAGAATTTAATACAAGGCTGATTCACCCAAAGAATCACTAGTTGCCACAGGGGAGGAAAGCAAAATATATGAGAAATGTACATATTAGTGATATTATATTTGGGATGGGGAGATGTAATACCCAACATAAATAACAGTTCATATGTTATTTCTACACAAAACTGGTGAAACTTTACTGGGTACAGGTGACAAGCTAGGAAGTAGAAACCCAAAGTTCAATATAGCACTTGTCTGTAAGGATCTCCTGGTCCACTGGGGAAGATGAGTGCATATAAATGAATTGAAATTTGATCCAACAGGGATTTTCTTTTTCTTTTGAATTAAGTATTTATTTATTTATTTCAACATCTTTATTGGAGTATAATTGCTTTACAATGGTGTGTTACTTTCTGCTGTATAACAAAGTGAATCAGCTATACATATACATATATCTGCATATCTCCTCCCTCTTGCATCCCCCTCTCACCCTCCCTATTCCACGCTTCTAGGTGGTCACAAAGCACTGAGCTGAACTCCCTATGCTATGTGGCTGCTTCCCACAACTATCTATATTATATTTGGTAGTGTACATATGTCCATGTCACTCTCTCACTTCGTCCCAGCTTACGCTTCCACCTCCCTGTGTCCTCAAGTCCATTCTATATGTCTACGTCTTTATTCCTGTCTTGCCCCTAGGTTCCTCAGAACCATTTTTATTTTTTTTAGATTCCATATATATGTGTTAGCATACAGTATTTATTTTTCTCTTTCTAACTTACTTCAATCTGTATGACAGTCTCTAGGTCCATCCACCTCACTACAAATAACTCAATTTTGTTTCTTTTTATGGCTGAGTAATATTCCATTGCATATATGTGCAACATCTTCTTTATCCATTCATCTGTCGATGGACACTTAGGTTGTTTCCATGTCCTGACTATTATAAATAGTGCTGTGATGAACATTGTGGTACATGACTCTTTTTGAATTACGGTTTTCTCAGGGTATATGCACAGTAGTACGATTGCTGGGTCTTAAAACTAAAAACATTTTCTGTTTTTAGTTTTGTAAGGAACCTCCATACTGTTCTCCATAGTGGCAGTAGATATTTACATTCCCACCAATGTTTTCTCCACGCCCTCTCCAGCATTTATTGTTTGTAGATTTTTTGATGATGGCAATTCTGACTGGTGTGAGGGGATACCACATTGTAGTTTTGATTTGCATTTCTCTAATGATTAGTTATATTGCACATCCTTTCATGTGTTTGTTGGCAATCTGTATATCTTCTTTGGAGAAATGTCTATTTAGGTCTTCTGCCCATTTTTGGATTGAGTTGTTTGTTTTTTGATATTGAGCTGCTTGTATATTTTGGAGATTAGTCCTTTGTCACTTGCTTCATTTGCAAATATTTTCTCCCATTCTGAGGTTTGTCTTTTCGTCTTGTTTATGTTTTCATTTTCAATGCAAAAGATTTTAAGTTTCATTAGGTCCCATTGGTTTATTTTTATTTCCATTTGTCTAGGAGGTGGGTCAAAAAGGATCTTGCTTTGATTTATGTCATGTAGTGTTCTGCCTATGTTTTCCTCTAAGAATTTTATAGTTTCTGGCCTTACATTTAGGTCTTTAATCCAGTTGAGTTTATTTTTGTGTATGGTGTTAGAGAGTGTTCTAATTTCATTCTTTTACATTTAGCTGTCCAGTTTTCCCAGCACCACTTATTGAAGAGGCTGTCTTTTCTCCACTGTATATTCTTGCTTCCTTTATCAAAGATAAGGTGACCATATGTGCGTGGGTTTATCTCTGGGCTTTCTATCCTGTTCCATTGATCTATATTTCTGTTTTTGTGTCAGTACCATACTGCCTTGATGACTGTATCTTTGTAGTATAGTCTGAAGTCTGGGAGCATGATTCCTCCAGCTCTGTTTTTCTTTCTCAAGATTGCTTTGGCTATTCGGAGTCTTTTGTGTTTTCATGCAAATTATGAATTATTTTGTTCTAGTTCTGTGAAAAATGCCACTGGTTGTTTGATAGGGATTGCATTGAATCTGCAGATTGCTTTGGGTAGTTTAGTCATTTTCACGAGGTTGATTCTTCCAATCCAAGAACATGGTATATCTCTCCATCTGTTTGTATCATCTTTAATTTCTTTCATCAGTGTCTTATAGTTTTCTTCATACAGGTTTTTTGTCTCCTTAGGTAAGTTTATTCCTAGGTATTTAATTCTTTCAGTTGCAGTGGTAAATGGGAGTGTTTCCTTAATTTCTCTTTCAGATTTTTCATCATTAGTGTATCGGCAGAGTGCAAGAGATTTCTGTGCACTAGTTTTCTATCCTGCTACTTTACCAAATTCATTGATTAGCTCTAGTAGTTTTCTGGTAGTGTCTTTAGGATTCTCTATGTATAGTATCATGCACACTTTGACAGTTTTACTTCTTCTTTTCTGATTTGAAGTCCTTTTATTTCTTTTTCTTCTCTGATTGCTGTGGCAAAAACTTCCAAAACTGTGTTGAATAATAGTGCTGAGAGTGGACTACTTTGTATTGTTCCTGATCTTAATGGAAATGGTTTCAGATTTTAAACATTGAGAACAACGCTGGCTGTGGGTTTGTCATATATGGCCTTTATTATGTTGAGTTAAGCTGCCTTTATGCCCAACTTCTGGAGGTTTTTTATCATAAATGTGTGTTGAGATTTGTTGAAAGCTTTTCTGCATCTATTGAGATGGTCTTATGGTTTTTCTCCTCCAATTTGTTAATATCGAGTATCACATTGTTTAATTTGCATATATTGAAGAATTCTTGAATTCCTGGTATAAACCCTACTTGATCATGGTGTATGATCCTTTTAATGTGTTATTGGACTCTGTTTGCTAGTATTTTGTTGAGGGTTTTTGCATCTATGTCCATCTGTGATATTGGCCTGTAGTTTTCTTTCATTGTGACATCTTTGTCTGGTTTTGGTATCAGGATGATGGTGGCCTCATAGAATGGGTTGGTAGTGTTCCTCCCTCTGCTATATTTTGGAAGAGTTTGAGAAAGATTGGTGTTAGCTCTTCTCTAAATGTTTGATAGAATTCACCTGTGAAGCTATGTGGTCCTGGACTTTTGTTTGTTAGTAGCTTTTAATCAATCACAGTTTCAATGTCAGTGCTTGTGATTGTTCTGTTTATATTTTCTATCATTTCCTTGTTCAGTCTCAGAAGTTTCCCAGGTTGTCCATTTTATTGACATATAGCTGCTTGTAGTAATCGCTCATGATCCTTTGTATTTATGCAGTGTCAGTTGTTACTTCTCCTTTTTCATATCTAATTCTATTGATTTGAGTCTTCTCCCTTTTTTCTTAATGAATCTGGCTAATGGTTAATCAATTATGTTTATCTTCTCAAAGAACCAGCTTTTAGTTTTATTGTTCCTTGCTTTCATTTCCTTCATTTCTTTTTCATTTATGTCTGCTCTGATCTTTATGATTTCTTTCCTTCTGCTAACTTTGGGGTTTTTTGTTCTTCTTTCTCTAATTGCTTTAGGTATAAGGTTAGGTTGTTTATTTGAGATGTTTCTTGTTTCTTGATGTAGGATTATATTGCTATATACTTCCCACTTAGAACTGCTTTTGCTGCATCCCACAGGTTTTAGGTTGTCGTGTTTTCATTGTCTTTTATTTCTAGGTATTTTTGAGTTCCTCTTTCATTTCTTCAGTGATCTCTTTGTTATTTAGTAGTGTATTGTGTCACTTCCGTGTGTGTATTTTTTACAGATTTTTTTCCTGTATTTGATATCTAGTCTCACAGTGTTTTGTTCAGAAAAGATACTTGATATGATGTCAATTTTCTTAAATTTACCAGTGCTTTATTTGTGACTCAAGATATGATCTATCCTGGAGAATGTTCCATGAGCACTTGAGAAGAAAGTGTAATCTGCTGTTTTTGGATGGAATGTCCTGTAATATCAATTAAGTCCATCTTGTTTAATGTGTCATTTTAAGCTTGTGTTTCCTTATTTATTTTCATTTTGGATGATCTGTCCATTGGGGAAAGTGGGGTGTTAAAGTCCCCTACTATGATTGTGTTACAGTGGATTTCCCCTTTTATGGCTATTAGTACTTGCCTTATGTATTGAGGTGCTCCAATATTGGGTGCATAAATATTTACAATTGTTATATCTTCTTCTTGGATTGATCCCTTGATCATTAGATACTGCCCTTCTTTGTCTCTTATAATAGTCTTTATTTTAAAGTCTCTTTTGTCTGATATGAGAATTACTACTCCAGCTTTCTTTTGATTTCCAGTTGCATGCAGTATCTTTTTCCATCCCCTCACTTTCAGTCTGTATGTGTCCCTAGGTCTGAAGTCGGTCTCCTGAAGACCACATATAAACAGGTCTTTTTTTTTTTATCCATTCAGCCATTCTATGACTTTTGGTTGGAGCATTTCATCTATTTACATTTGAGGGAGCTGTTGATATGTTTGTCCTTATTCCCATTTTTTAATTGTTCTGTGTTTGCTATTTTAAGTCTTTTCCTTGTCTCTTGTTTCCTGTCTAGAAAAGTTCCTCTTGCATTTGTTGTGAAGCTGGTTTGGTGGTACTGAATTCTCTTAGCTTTTGCTTGTCTGTAAAGGTTTTAATTTCTCTGTCAAATCTGAATGAGATTCTTGCTTGGTAGAGTAATCTTGGTTGTAGGTTTTTCCCTTTGATCTCTTTAAAAATGTCCTGTCACTCTGTTCTGGCTTTCAGTATTTCTGCTGAAAGATCAGCTGTT
This sequence comes from Phocoena phocoena, assembly GCF_963924675.1. Taxonomy (NCBI): domain Eukaryota; kingdom Metazoa; phylum Chordata; class Mammalia; order Artiodactyla; family Phocoenidae; genus Phocoena; species Phocoena phocoena. Next base: position 130,972,838 of record NC_089220.1, on the reverse strand, counting down.
AACCTTATGGGGATTCTCTTGTATGTTAATTGTTGCTTTTCCCTTGTTGCTTTTTATATTTTTTTCTTTCTGTTTATTTTTTGATAATTTGATTAATAGGTGTCTTGGTGTGTTTCTCCTTGGATTTATCCTGTATGGGACTCTCTGCACTTCTGGACTTGATTGACTATTTCCTTTCCCATATTAGGGAAGTTTTCAACTATAATCTCTTCGAGTATTTTCTCAGTTATTTTCTTTTTATCTTCTTCTGGGACACCTATAATTTGAATGTTGGTGTGTTTTATGTTGTCACAGAGGTCTCTGAGATTGTACTCAATTCTTTTCAGTCTTTTTTCTTTATTCTGCTCTGCGGTAGTTATTTCACTATTTTATCTTCCGGGTCACTTGTCTGTTCTCTCTGTTATTTTGCTATTGATTCCTTCTGGAGAATTTTTGATTTCATTTATTCTGTTTTTCATCACTGTTTGTTTGCTCTTTAGTTCTTCTAAAACCCTGTTATATGTTTCTTTTATTTTCTCCATTCTATTTCCAAGATTTTGGATCACCTTTACCATCATTACTATGAATTCTTTTTCAGATCGACTGCCTATTTCCTCTTCATTTGTTTGGCCTTGTGGGTTTTTACCTTGCTCATTCATCTGCTGTGTATGTTTGGGGTCTCCTTTTTACAGGCTGCAAGTTTGTAGCTCCCGTTGTTTTTTGATGCCTGCTCCCAGTGAGTAAGTTTGGTTCAGTGGCTTGTATAGGCTTCCTGGTGGAGGTGACTTGTGCCTGTATTCTGGTTTATGATGCTGGATCTTGTATTTTTGGTGGGAAAGACCATGTTCATTGGTGTGTTATGGGGTTTCTGTGAATTTATTATTATTTTAGACAGCCTCTCTGCTAATGGGTGTGGTTGTGTTCCTGTCTTGCTGGTTGTTTTGCGTAAGTTGTCCAACACTGTATCTCTCTGGTCATTGAGTGGAGCTGGGTCTTAGCGCTGAGATGGAGATCTCTAGGAGATCTTTTGCTGTTTGATATTACATGGGGCTGGGAGGTCTCTGGTGTTCCAGTGTCCTGAATTCAGCTCTCCCACCTCAAAGGGTGAGGCCTGACACCCGGCCAGAGCACCAAGACCCTGTCAGCCACACAGCTCAGAAGAAAAGGGAGAAATAAAGAAAGAAATAATAAATAAATAAATAAAATTAATTAAAACAGAAAAAAATATTAAAAATAAAAAAGTAATAAAAAGAAAAGAAAGAGAGAAAGAAATAAGAGATCTACCAAACTAAAGAACAAATCCACCAATGCTAACAAGCACTAAAAACTCTCCAAAAAAAAAAAAAAAACAAAAAAAACAAACAGAATCCTAGGACAAATGGTAAAAGCAAAGCTATACAGACAAAATCACACAACATAGCATACACATACACACACACACCAAGAGAAAAAGGAATAAAAGTATATATATATTATTTTTTTAAAAAAGGAAGAGAGAAACCAAATCAATAAACAAAGCTACGACTGATAATAAGCTCTAAATAGTAAACTAATATAAACATAAAACCAGAAATAAATTAGATGCAGAAAGCAAACCCCAAGTCTATAGTTGCTCCCAAAGTCCACTGCCTGAAATTTAGGATGATTCATTTTCTATTCAGGTATTCCACAGATGCAGGGTACATCCAATTGATCATGGAGTTTTAATCCACCGCTCCTGAGGCTGCTGGGAGAAATTTCCCTTTCTCTTCTTTGTTCACACAGATCCTGGGGTTCAGCTTTGAATTTGGCCCCACCTCTGTGTGTAGGTCGCCTGAGGGCATCTGTTCTTCACCCAGATAGGATGGGGTTAAAGTAGAAGCTGATTAGGGTTCTCTGGCTCACTCAAGCTGGGGGCAGGGTGTGGTACGGAATGCGGGTGAGCCTAGGGCAGCAGAGGCCAGCCTGACATTGCACCAGCCTGAGGTGCACTGTGTGTTCTCCCTGTCCCTGGATCATGGGACCCTGGCAGTGGTGGACTGCACAGGCTCCTGAGAGGGGAGGTGTGGTTAGTGACCTGTGCTTGCCCACAGTATTCTCGGTGGTTAGAGCAGCAGCCTTATTATCTCATGCCTATTTCTGGTGCCCGTGCTGCTAGCTGTGGCTCACGCCCCCGACAGGGATTTTCAAAAATTTAGTTTCAGAACACTTTTATACTCTTAAAAATTATTGAGGGGCCTCCAAGAGATTTTGTTAGTATGGATTATATCTTTCAATATTCTCTATATTAGGAATTAGAAGGAAAAAAAGCTTAAAATATTTATTCATGAAATTTATTTTTAAAAGACTGTATCACATATTACCATCAGAGTGTTGATGTCATCCCATATCCTGTAGCTTCTGGAAAATGCCACTGTACGATTTTGAGGAAAGGAGAGTGGAAAAGGCAAATCATGTTTTAGTCTTATGAAAAATAATATTGGACTCACAAATCCCTAAAAGGATGTCAGGGATTCTGATAGGTTCCTGGATCACAGTGTTACAACAACTCTAATAGGACAAGAGCTCTAATAAGAAAAAAATGGGTAAACTGCAGCTGGTACCCAAACTATAGAACAGTTTGTACTATTTTGTGTAATATAAGAATGAATAATAAATGTTACTAGCTGCCAAACCCATATATCTCATTTAATATTCAAAATGACTATCAAGTATGATTTAATGTCTGTACTTTTCAGATGAAAAATTTAGCTTCTGAAGTTTTAAATAAATTTCTCAGACATAAACAACAAGTTAGTGGCAGGTCTGGAATCCAAACCAGGCCCATCTTACTCCACATCCACAACTATGACTCTGGCTAGCAGCTCAGTGTATAATTACATAACAGTACTATCAAATTCTTAATCAGGCCTTATTATTTGCCAATCATTGGGCTAAACCTCTATGCTCAGAATCATTATCCCATTTAATTCTTACAACATTAGAAGGTAAGTGTTCTTATTATCCCCACTTTATGTATGTGTAGTCCTGTTGGAGAAGCTAAGAAATTGGTCTGAAGTCATAAAATTAGAAAGCAGTAGAGCTAACATCAGTGCCTAGATTTTTCTGATGTCAAAGTGAGGTTTTTCAATACAACACCCTGGAAGAGTAATTATCCCAAATAACAATACAGTAATAGCTAAGATGCATCAAGTGCAAAGTCTTTTTGATACACTAACCTATTTAATTCTCAAAGATGAGTCCTTGTTAAAGATGGAAAATGCTAGAGAATCAAAGTAGTATGAGATCTGAATGACACATAAGAACTGAAGAAAACAAACCAAGAAATAACTTTCCAGAAGACATGGGTCAGGGAAAGGCCATTCACAGGCCATGCGTAGGGCATCAGGTGTCAGGTATGGGTGGGAAATGGGATTCTTAGGGCTCGTCTAAGTCCTGGAAGAAACAGCTCATGATCTGAAAAGAACGAGGACCCCAAAATTTTAAAAATCAATATTCTTTGTGTCATTCAGAAGGCAAGCGGTCCATTTCTATTTTGTATATAAGTTCATTTGTATCATTTTTTTAAGATTCCATATGGTTACCAAAGGAGAAAGGTGGGGGAAGGGATAAATTGGAGTTTGGGCTTAATATATACACATTACTGTATATAAGAGAGATAACCAAAAAAGACCTACTATATAACACAGAGAATTATACTCAATATTTTGTACTAACCTATAAGGGAAAAGAATCTGAGAAAGTATATATATATATATATATATATATATATATATATATATATATATACACACACATACATACACACACTCTAAGTATATATACTAAATATATATATATGGGTGTGGTTGTGTTCCTGTCTTGCTGGACACCTGAAACTAACACAAATTGTAAATCAACTATACTGCAGTTTAAAATAAAGGAAAGTGGTCCAATTTCTTCCCATCTGCTTCTTGCCTTTCTTCCTCACTTAATTTGACTACAAAGTGGGTTTCTCCCTCTATGGTTCTAGCCAGGGAGGATGCCTCAGGTTCTGCTCCTAGTGGTGAAATGTCACCACAGTAGGCTATTTGCAATGCAAATCTACAGACTTTGGCATCGGAGATTGATGTCCCCAGTGAGAACATACTTAGCTGCTGGGCTGGCTCTGAGTGTAAGTGACATAAGGTCTCTTCCAGCCTCGAGTGGTTGTCAGAGATAACAAAGCAGGGCTGGGGAGAGATGAGCAGTGTGTCCTTCAGACACCAGCCATTAACAGCACATGGTATTAATGCATCTAAATCTGGTTGGGGCCACCATGTCTCAGAGGAGGGCAGATGGCATACCCAAGCTGGAGCAGAGGACAAGGGGACTTTCCACAGACTATTCTGGAGCCTAATGAGAGGGAGCAGAACCCATAGAGGCAGAGCACCTGTCTGGGTCAGACTCCCATTTACATTCCCAGCGTTTCTGGGCAGCTTAGGGTGGTGTCCTATGGTCTTCAGGCAGGGATCAGAGATCCCACAGTTCCCTGGGAAACCAGTCTTGATGGCTGAGATGAGCTGTGTGCTCCCGAGGTGGGGTGCACGGGATAGTGTTGGGGTACTTGAAATTGAGCTAGGCTCTTTTGGTGCAAGAAATTCACAAGAAAGTTTGGAAATGATCTGGAAAAAAATTAAAAATCCATATGAAACCCATCTTTTCTTTTATGCTGTAGTTGTAATTTTAAAAAGCAGCTTTTATTTAATACATTATCATCAGTGGAGAGTTTGATTTGCTGACAGCTATGTGGAAGGAGGCTCTCTGTCAGGGCCTAGAAATTAGTTATGAAACTATGCCTTGGCTCATCTTCTAGATTTTTCCTTAGATTAATGTTTCTAAGAACCCCAGGAAAAAGAAAACATACACCAATGAGAAATAAAGCATAACCATGAAACTCCTTTTGTAATTGTAGTTTAGAGGATCAATATAGAAAACAGAAAATATTGGTAGAAAAATTAATTTCTTTTGGGAGTCACTAAATATCAGGAACTGATGACTGTGAACATTTTGTCTTTGGCTTTCTAGATGCACACACACACACACACACATGCACACTCAGCTTATAAATTAGCATAATCATGTGGCAATTGCAAGAAATAGGAAATAGTAGGAAATAGCAATTTTCTATCATTTTAACAGCTGCTGAGTATTAGATTATACACATGTACCACCATCAGACTTACTTGTCCCCCCAGAGCTGGGCATTTAAATTTGTTTTGCTATTTTAAAAAAATTACAATAAATGTTAACATGATTTCATCTTTAAGCATTTGTCTGGTTAAATATTTTTATTTCTAAATACAAAATTGTGGAGATCATTTTTTACTCTGTTATTTTCTTTTGGTCTTTCTTATTTGCACTCATAACTTCCAGGCACCTTTTAAATAAAATGATTTGGAAGAAACTTTCTCTTTTGGTCAACATAGAATTGACAACATTTCTCTCAACTTTCAATTTGGGCCACCTTGGAAACAGGCAGAAACAAAAGGATGATGTAAATAGTAAGACCCTGGCATTGTTTTTTCTCCTACCATTATCAGGTTGAGCTTCTATATCTATTAGTGAAGATAATGTACAATATTCAAATGTGTTAGCCTAAAAATTCATTTATAAATTGGACACTTGGTACTGGGAAAATATTTTTCCATATAAATAATACAAAAAATATGTGTACGTCTCCCAAGAGAATAAAACGAAGCTTGCAAAACCCTTGCAATAATAATACTTAACATTATGGAGCACCTTCTATATGTCAAGCAATTTATATAAATCACCTTTAATCCATATGGACCCTAAATTATTTATATTTGTAATTTTTCATTGTAAACAGTATGATGAAGTTACTTTTTCATTTTTAACATTATACATACATTTACTTTATCAATTCATGATGTATTAGAGAATATAAAAAAAATTTCATATTTGTTAAGTCATCATTCTCAATTTTGTTATAGTCTTAAAGAACTTTAAAAAAAAGCAGTGAAGTTACATAAGAAATAGCCTTTATTTACTTAGGCTTTATTTACCATTATTTGCTTTATTTGTTTGAGGTAGGAGGTGATCCTGTGAAGATTCCAAAGAAGCCCTCTGATACACTTTCAAGGACTTTACTGAGTGTCAAGCCCAGAGTGTCCCTGATCCTTTACCAAGCCAAAATTTCTTTTGCAATTTATGAAATTTTTACCTTGATTGATACAGTTAACATAAGTCTACTCCTTGTCATGGATGAGGTAGGCTTTCAGAAACACATGAATTAAAGGTAAACCTTCTTCTTTCACTCAAGGAAATAATTTCTTATACAGCAAGAAATTATAAGACAGCATATGGTAAACTCCCATTCAATGTTAGCTTCATAATTATTTATTTGTGAATTTATAAATACACATGTGTATTAAGAGTGTTTCCCCTCAGAAAATTCTGCTCTGTTCTCTTGACTTCCTTTACTTTTTGCTTCTCCTAGTTTCTCCTGGTGTTTCACCCCATCTTCTTTGCCTCTGTTCTTTGGTTTTCTGTCTCTGAGTTTCATGAATTGCAAAAGAAAGTTTCACATAGTAAAAGATCAGGGTCATCCTTGGTTTTGACTCTCAGTAAAGTCCTTGAAAGTATATCAGAGGGCCTCTTTGGAATCTTCACAGGTCACCTTTTACCTTGAACACTAAACAAATGTAAATAAAGGCTATTTTTCATGTAATTTTATTGCCTTTTATTTTTGGTTCTTTGTTTAGTTCTAACAAAATGGAGAATGATGACATAACAAATATTTTCTTTGGTTTATGTCTCTGAACCTTATAGCTCTCTCCTCTGACATGGTTTTTTGGCTTAGTGGGGAAGACAGGGGAGATAGCACAGGAGGATCTATCCTGATGGGGGTCATACCCTAGAATGCCCCTCAAAGTTCTAAACTATTTCTGAACTTTATACACGTCTTTTCTCTGACTACAGGGTTAAGACTTTTTAAAAGTTATTTAAAACAAATAATCCTAAAAATAAGTATGCACAATTTAAATTATTTATTTTAAATTATGGAAATTACCCAATTCATGAAGATCACAAGCCACATCTATAATATATCAGCAATGATCTTCAATTCTTTAAAATGGTGTGTAGCAAGTGCAGTAACATGGCACTTGCTCAGCAAGTTAAGCGCACTGTCTTACATGGTTTTTGTTGTTATTTCACATTAGTTTTATCACCCATACTTAATTCCCAACAAATTTTTTTTTTTTTTTTTTGCAGTACGCGGACCTCTCACTGTTGTGGCCTCTCCCGTTGTGGAGCACAGGCTCCGGACGTGCAGGGTCAATGGCCATGGTTCACAGGCCTAGCCACTCCGTGGCATGTGGGATCTTCCCGGACCGGGAAGCGAACCCGTGTCCCCTGTATTGGCAGGTGGACTCTCAAAGACTGCACCACCAGGGAAGCTCCAGTGACAAATATTTTTGATGATTGTTATGAACTGTGTGTTTGTAACCCTCTCAGATTCATATATTGAAGCCCTAACCCCTAATATCATGGTACTAGAGGTGGGGCCTTCGGGAGGTAATTAGGTTGAAGCACTCATGATGGGATTCGTGTCCTTATAAGAAGAGAAAAAGAATAGACCTCTCTTTTGTCATCATGTGAAGAGATTACAAGAAGGCAACCATCTGCAAATTAGGAAGAAGGCTCTTACAAGAACCAAATTGTCCAGCACCTTGATTGTGGATTTCCCAGCCTCCAGAACTGTGAGGAATAAATGTTTGCTGTTTAAGCCACCCAGTCTGTGGGATTTTTGTCATAGTAGCCTGAAGACAATGACTAAGACAGTAATTTTCTTTTATCGTGTCTCTCCCAAACTATCAATTTAATTTTTATAGTAGCAACAACTCACGCTCATATTTCATCCATTTACATATTCATTAATTAAAGTATAGAGTTGCAATAATGATAAACCTGACATAAAAAGATTTTGAACAAACACACCTGATTTTTGGTCAGCATAATATTAATTCTTTTTAGGCACTGCTCCAAATTTAGCTAAAATGTCTAGGTGTGGCAGCCCACTGAATAGTCTCCTTAGTACCAGAACATAGGTATACATGTGTGTATATATATATATATATATATATATATATATATATATATATATATATCTGTGCTATAGTGAGAAACAGAGAGTGTATAATATCCTGTAATTCATGATATGGAGGCTGGTTTAAATCTTCTATTCCACTTTTGACCTTGAAGGTATCAGAGAAAGGAAGACCCTGTTCTCAAAGGGTGAGATATCGAGAAAGGAAATTGACTAAGTCCTCTGGTATGAGGTAGTAGACATTCTCCCCCTATTCTCAGTAGAATCTGATATGTATCCAGTGGGGGTGTTTAAAAAGCTCAGAGAGGATCTGTGAGACAGAGGCATGAAGAAACCAGAGGTAAACCTTTAAGAAAGGGAGACATGAGGAAACACTGATAGAAGGCAGTATTGACAAGTAGCACTCACAAGAGAAGGGTTGAACAGGCCAGTCCTTCCATGGTGGAAGTCAAAAAATTCCTATACTAAAGCTTTTATCACAGAGAGAGAGTTGAGCTCAAGTGGACCTAGAAAATGCTCAATGACCACAGAGGAATCAAGGCAGCAAAGAAAACGACTAAAAAGCTGACATTAGAAGACCACACAATGAATAACCATGGTGAGTTACCTTGGATGTCCTGACTTTGGGACACACTCAGAGCTTTATTTTTCTTTAATATTCAATAACAGTGTAATAAAAGCAAATGTGTACAAATTGCTTAGGACTCAGGATTCTTTAAACCCAGAGGCTATTTAATCATTCTAATAATTTTATGAAAGGGATACAATTCTCATTCCCGTTATTGACTGATGAACCTGAGGCTTAGAGGGTTTTAATAACCCAACTCAAATAGCCTGAAATTCTCACCAAGGTCTCTCACTCCAGAGCCCTTGCTAGGAACTACTGCTATACTTGGTAATGCCCATATTCACATGTACCTTGAAGGTTCTGGCTTTTGTTTATAATTCTTAATTAAGATGGTAAGAGTAAGAGAGGCATTTGGGGGACAGAAAATTTGAGAGAAGCTGCCCTGGTGTATACAACGGTATACAACCAAAGCCATTCCCCTTAGTGCCTGGCAGAGAGAGTGGATTCTAAATGTCCCTCTGCTCTCTCTATGGTCTCCATTAGAGATTACAACAGTTACTAGATAAAGTTAAAGACTCATGTAGTGATCTTCACATTAATTGGACTGTAATGTATAGCCTTGGTCAAACACATCTTTCCCAGCACTCCTCTCTACAGACTGCAATCAAGCCACTTATAGAAGATGCACTGGCTACCGAGACCCCAGGGCAACCTTAAGTTTCACTGGTCTTTTAGAGGAAAACACACTTAATTTTGATACTGAAGGGCTATTAAGACTGGGGTTAAAATAAAAAATCTTTTGGAACATAGAATGTCAAAGATTGGATAGGAAATGTTTTTCCCTCATATATTTTAGAAGACCATGAGCATACCAACCTCTGGTAACTCCACTTCAAGTTGCCAAATTCCTGTTTCATTTCGGTAAATATGAATTGTAGTGAATAGCTGTGTTAGCTCTGTTGCTATTCTGAAAGGAGATCGCTTCCATCAACTCTTTTGCAAGCAGTAGCTATGAAAAACACATGTGTGCCTGGACACCTGTTACATTCATACATTTGTAGAAACAACTACACAGATTTTCTAAACGCATGCACACATCCGTAGATAACACACCATGTGTTCCAAGTTGCTCTAGCTAATTTCAGCTTAGAGAAATCTTCCTAGAAAAAATGTTTTTGTTTAAATAAAAGGACACTCCAAAAGCAGGAGGAACACGCTGCTGTTACACATCGCTTAGAGAAGAAGAGATTCAGTAATTGGAGGATTAATTGGAAAAAAAGTGGAGTAGTGGAGAAAGTCTGCGTGTGGACTTGGGAAATGTGCATTAAAGCTACTTTGGATCACTTACTTACAAGGTTTCTAACTACCAGTTAGTCAATTAACCTCTCTGACTCTATTGGTCATGGGAGTTTCTTTTTCAGTGAATTTTCTATTGACTCTATTGGTCATGGGAGTTTCTTTTCCAGTGAATTTTCTATTCACATTTATTTTCCCATTTTTTAATGGGAATATTTTTTCTTGTAAACTTACAGAAGGTTTCAGTAAATGTGCGTTCTGGACACTGATTTTTTTGTTGAATATATGCATGTCAAATACCTTGACCCAGGCTTGTTGTCTGATTCCATCAATATATGATTAGAATTTGGGAAAAGCTAGTGGAAATGCACCTTGCTACCACTCTTTTGAGCTGGACATTGCATATTTTATTATCCAGAAATTTCATGAGATATGTATGAGGGTGTTTCCTGCAACATTGTTTATAATAGGAACTAATTCTTGCCAAGGCATTACTGTTTCCCAAGAACTCTTTTAAGATTTTCATTTGTACTATGTAATTTAATCCTAAAAATTATGTGGTAGGTACTATTGTTATACCCATATGAGTAAATCAAGGCACTGCAGTTAAATAATTTTCCCCAAATTACAAATAAAAGTAACCCAAAAGGGATTAGAGCCCAGGATTTCTGGCTTCAGAGCTCACACCACTCACAACTGTCCTGAAGTGTCATCGGTATAAGACTGAATAAATAGAGTATATTTGATAATTTAATGAAGTACTATTCTGTTAAACTATAGATTTATATGCATCAGCATGGATAAATGTCAAAATGATAAAGAAATGCTAGTTTCAAAAAGAAATGTATAAAAGTAAGCTATCATTTAAAGAACACACAAGACAGTATACAGATATAGATAAATACACATGTATTTTTATGCATTGATGTACCAAAGTTTGCAAATATGATTAGCATTAACAAATGTGAACCTCGAAAGAGAAGTAACTTCTTTAGAGGGTAAGAAGGAAAAATAATCAACATATTTCTTTCTTTCAAAATAAAAAGAGAAAAATGAAGCAAATATGGCAAAATATTTCATCTGTTAAATATGGATAGTGAGTACAAGAATACACTATAAATTGTTTTCCCTATATTTTATGTTTAAAATATTTCACAAATCAAAATTTAAAAAGAAAAAGAGGTAATACATGAGAGTCCTTTGTAAAAACAAGCATACTATACAAATGGAAACTATTTGTTTTGATCATCAAAAGTGAAGCAGAGGGGCTTGATTTCCAAATGTCTGAGTAAAGACTTCTGAAAATCCTCTCCCCTATAAAAGCTATATAAACTCTGCAAATGAATTAAAGGCTTGAAAAATCCATGAAATGTTTATTCAAGAAAAAACAACTAAATTTTAGTCAAAACAGTGAGCCCTGCAGTCTTTTAGCTTGCCATAATCTGATCACTCTCTCCCCAGCTCCATGGGAGCTTTGAAAAGCAATAGTCTCACAACTATAGTAACTGTGAAATCAAGTAGTCTAGCAGCCACCGGAGGAGCCAGAATAGTTTGGAGCTTCCTAAAAAGCCCCAGAGAACTGTCACCCTTTGACTTGCTTGCAGCATGATGAAAAGTCCAGTTTCAGTACTTGTTTTTACTTGACCCAACTCAGAACTCACTCTCTGTCAACAGCCCTAGCCTGTATGGTATTTGCTGAAAAGAATCAACAACAATTGTTTAACATAACAGTTGCCTGAGGTAGTGACACCAGTCAGAGGTAAAACTTAGGGCTTTGTCAGGCGCCGCATAATCAGGAAGTGAAGGCTAAGACAGAGAGGTAGACTGCTTGTCAAAACATTAAAGACATGCTCATCAGAGCCTCTCAGCAAATGTTGGTAGACTCACTGGTTCACGACATTTAAGAAAATCTCTATTTGTTAGCTTACAACTAAGATAACTGAGCACACATCAATTGCCACATAACAAATAATACACACTTTAAAGAAATAGTCAAAAAAATACTAAATAACAATAACACAAATAACAATGACAACAAACCCTAGTGGAAGAGAGAATTGGATTGCTAAAGGTGCCACAGTACATTATTCTAAATGTCTAGATAATCAATAAAAACTTATAAGATACCCCAAAAAACAGGAAAGTATAACCCATACACAGGCAATGGGAAAAACAAGCAGTCAATAGGAACTGACCCTGAGAATTCTAGTAAGATATTAAACTTACTCGAATTTAAATCAGCTATCATAAATACATGCAAAGAACTAAAGGAAAACTTATATAAAAATGAGAAATATGTGTCACCAATAAAAGGAATATCAGTAAAAAGACAGGAAGTGTAAAAAAGAACCAGGTAGAGGGTCCCAGAGGTAAGATGGCGGATGCCCTGGAGTGCAATGTGGTAACGGTGGCAACTGAACCAGAGCTGCTATATGACGAGGAAACAAAGAGATATGCGTCCTAAAAATGCTAGCTATTACAGGAATCGAGCAGCCACCTTGATGATGCTCAGAAAGTTCTGGGAAGCTCTTGGAGATGCACAGCAGTCAGTGAGGGACATCTACGAGAGGACAAATGCCACCTATCTCTAGGGAATGCTACGGTGGCATGTCATAATTTCCAGAGAGCCCTAGAACTGGGTCAAAAAAATGCTCAGGCACAACAGGAGTTCAAGAATGCCAATGCAGTCATAGAATATGAGAAAATAGCAGAAACGGATTTTGAGAAGCGGGATTTTCGGAAGGTTGTTTTCTGCATGCACCGTGTCCTAGAATATGCCCCTGCCTGCCATCACTTCAAAACCCTCAAAACAGAATGTTTAGCAATGCTGGGTCATTATCCAGAAGCACAGTGTGTGGTCAGTGACATTTTATGAATGGATTCCACCAATGCCGATGCTCTGTATGTACGAAGTCTTTACCTTGATTATGAAGACTGTACTGAGAAGGTGGTTCAGTTTTTTTGTCCAAGCTCTAAGGTTGGCTCCTGACCATGAGAAGGCCTGCATCACTTGCAGAAATGCCAAAGCACTTAAAGCAAAGAAAGAAGATGGGAATAAAGCATTTAAAGAAGGAAATTACAAGCTAGCATGTGAACTGTTCACAGAAGCCCTGGGGATAGACCCCAATAATATAAGAACAAATGCTAAACTCTACTGTCATTGGGGTGTGGTTAATTCCAAGCTTAAGAAACTAGATGATACAATAGAAGACCGCACAAATGCAGTGAAGCTTGATGACACTTATATAAAAGCCTACTTGAGAAGAGGTCAGTGTTACATGGACACAGAACACTATGAAGAAGCAGTACGGGACTGTGAAAAAGTATATCAGATGGAGAAAACAAAAGAACACAAGCAGCTCCTAAAAAATGCACAGCTGGAACTGAAGAAGAGTAAGAGGAAAGATTAGTACAAGATTCTTGGAGTAGACAAGAATGCCTCTGAGGACGAGATCAAGAAGGCTTATCGGAAACAGGCCTTGATGCACCATCCAGATCACCACAGTGGAGTCATTGCTGAAGTTCAGAAGGAGGAGGAGAAAAAATTCAAGGAAGTCAGAGAAGCTTTTACCATTCTCTCTGATCCCAAGAAAAAGACTCGCTATGACAGTGAACAAGACCTGGATGAAGAGGGCAAGAATATGGGTAATTTTCATGCAAACAATATCTTCAAGACATTCTTCGGTGGTCCTGGGGGTTTCAGCTTTGAAGCATCTGGTGCAGGGAACTTTTTTTTTCAATTTGGCTAATGAAAGGAAACCATCCAGAACCCAGAAAATGCAGACTTGCTCAGTTTAACCTCCAGTGTGGACACAGTTCACCTCCTCCCTTCATCATGATCCACATACTTAGAGTAGTTTCATTCTTTCAATTAGATACCCAGTGTCTGAGTGAGTCGGGTGAAGGAAAGCGAGCCAGCACTGAAGACTGCGGGTAGGGGAGGGAGGTGGGGGTGGACAGGGCAGCTTGTGAATTTTTGTTTTACTGTTTAACTTTATTAAAACAAAACAAAACAAAAAATGAACCAAGTCGAAATTCTACAGTTGGAAAGTAAAACAATTAATATAAAACATTCACTAGGGGGGCTCAACAAGAGATTACACTGACAGAAGGAAGAATCAGTTATCATGAATAAGGGTCAATTGAGATTATCCAGTCTGAGAAAGAAAATGAAAAAGGAATAAATAAAAACAACAGAGCCTTTTGGTTCTAATGGGACACCATCAAGCATACCAACATATGGCTAATGTAGGCCCCAGAAGGACTGGAGAGAGAAAAAGGTGTAGAAAGACTATCTGAAGATGGAATGGTCGCAAACTTCCCAAATTTGACCAAAAAGTATTATACTGTAATCTAAGTAGCTCAATAAATTCTATGTAGAATCAACACACAGAGATCCATGTTTAGAGACATCTTAGTCAAATTGCTGAAAACCAAGATAATGAAAGAATGCGGAAGTAACAAGAGAAAAGCAACTTATCATCTGCAAGCTATCTTTAGTAAGATAACATCTGACTTTTCATTAGGGATCAGCAAGGTCAGAAGGCAGTGGGATGGCATGTTTAAAGTGCTGAAATAGAAGATTGTCAACTAAGACTTCTACATCTGGCAAAATTAACCTTGAAAAATGAGGAAGAAATTAAGACATTCTCAAGTAAATAAAATCAGAGAATTCATGGATAGCATGTCTGCTCCAGAAGAAATAATAAAACATTTAACTTCAAGCTGAAATAAAAGGATATTAAACAGTAACTTAAATACACATGAAGAAATAAAGAACACTGGTTGAGGTAAATACATAGGTAAATATAAAAGACAGTATCAGTGTATTTTCATTTGTAACACTTTTCTAATCCTCTCTGATTTTTAAAAACTGCATAAAGCAATCCTTATAAGACTGTGTTGATATGTTTATAGTGTATACATTTGTAATTTGTATGTCCATACAGTGGAGATGAGGGGATAGGAATGGAGCTCATTGGAGCAATCACTTTATAATTTAGAAATATGTGGAAATTAAACATGTTCCTAAGTAACAAATGGGCAAAGAAGAATCAGTGGGATTCTTCTTTGTAATTTCCCCTATAATTCAAGGGGAAATTACAAAATACTTTGAACTGAATTAAAATGGTAGCACAAAACTTATGAGACATAGCTAAAGCAGTCATTAGAAGAAAATGTACAGCTGTAAACACTTATATTAAAAAAGAACTTAGATTAATAACTTAACCTTCCACTAGGGAAAAAAATAGTAAAAGGAAAGAATATTAAACCTAAAGCAAGCAGAAGGAAGGAAATAATACAGATTAGTGCAGAAATTAATGAAAAATAAAGAAGAAAAACAATAAGGAAAATCAACAAAATAAAAAGTTGGTTCTTGAAAAGATCAACAGAATTGACAAACCATTACCTAGCCTAACTAAGAAAGAAAGAAAATTCCAATTAGGAATAAAAGAAGGACATGACCTAAGACATATATAGAAAGTAAAATATAAGGGAATATTATGAACCATTATGTGCCATCAAACTCAAAATCTAGAAGAAATGAACAAATTCCTAGAAAGATACAAACTACTAAAGCTGCTTTACGAAGAAATAGAAGATATAAATAAACCTATAACAAGTAAAGAGAGTGAATTAGTAACAAAAATTCTTTCCACTAAGAAAACCCCACTCACATAGATTCTACCAAATAGTGAATTCTACCAATTAAAAAAGAATTAACAACAATCATTCACAAACCTTTCCAAAGAAAATACAGATGAGAAACAATTCCCAACTCATTCTATAAGGCCACTGTTACCCACAGCATATATAAAGATTTAAATACCATAACAAAATGGAATATGCTACAGAAATTCAAGGCTGGTTCAACGTACTAAAGTCAATTAGTACATTCCATATTATAGAATAAAGGACAAAATTCACATAATTAGCTCAAAAGATGCAGAAAAAATTTTATAATATTCAACACATTTTCATGATAAAATACATAACAAACCTAGGAGTAGAATGGAACTTGCTTAACCTTATAAAGAGCAGCAATGGAAAATCCACAATTAACTTCATATTTAATGGTGAAAGACTGCATGCATTCCCTTAAGATCAAAACAAGACACGAATTTCAATCTCATATCTTCTATTCAACACTGTACTGGAGATTCTAGATAGGAAAATTAGACAAGAAAGTGAAATAGAACATCCAGATTGGAAAAGAAGATATAAAACTACCACTAATTGCAGATGATATGATCTTGTATATAAAATCCTACCAAACTCACCACAAAACTATTGCAGTTGATAAATGAGTTAAACACAATTGCAGGATATGAACAATATAAAAAATTCAATTTCAAAGATAAATTTAAGAAATAATTCTATCCACAAGACCATAAAATGATAAAATACATAGAAATAAATTTTTTAAAAGAAGTGCATCACTAATACACTGAAAACTGAAAAATATCATTGAAATAAATTGAAGATGTTCTAAATAAATGGAAAGACATCCCATGTTCACTTAGTAGTGTTAAAATGTCATTACTCTTCAAATTGTTCTGAAAAATCAATGTGCTCCCTATCAGCATACCATTTGACCTCTTTGCAGAAACTGAAAAATTCCAAAATTCACTTGGAAACTCAAGAGACTGAAAATAGCCAAAAACATCTTGAAAAATAACAAAGTTGGAGGGTTCACACTTCCTGATTTCAAAACTTGCTACAAAACTACAGTAATCAAATAATGTGGTGCAGACATAGAATAGACATATAGATGACTGAAATAGAATTAAGTCCAGAAATAAGTCTTTACACTTATGGGGGATTGATTTCTTGACAAGGGTTCCAAGAAAACTGAATGGGGAAAAGACAATCTTCTCAACAAATGATGCTGTGACAAGTGGATATCTCCATGCAAGAGAATGAAGCTGGACCCTTACCACCTACCATATACAAAAGTACACTCTAAATGAAAGGGAGGCCTAAATGTAGATGATAAAACTATAAAACTCTGAGAAGAAAACATAGGCAGAGTTCTTCATGACATTGAATTAGACCACAGTTTCTTAGATATGACAGCAAAATTACAAGAAAAAATAGATAAATTGAACTTTATCAAAATTTAAAATGTGCTTCAAAGAGCACCACCAAATAAGTGAAAAGTGAATTTATTGATGTTAGAAAATCATGGTGTTAGCAAACCATGTATCTGATAAAGAACTATTTTCTGAATATTTAAAAAACGATTACAACTCAACAATGAAAAAGTTTTTTAAAAACCCAATGAAAACATGTGCAAAAGTTCTAAAATGACATTTCCCAAAAGAAGATATAAAAATGGCTAGTAAGTAATGAAAATGCTCAATGTCATTAGTCATTAAGGAAATGTAAATCAAAACCACAATAAAATACCATTTCACACACACTATTATGACCATAATAGAAAGGACGGGCAATAACAAGTTTCAGTAAAGATATGAAGAAACTGAAATATCATCCATTGTTGGTGGGAAGGCAAAATTATGAAACTATGTTGGAAATCAGTTTGCCAGTTCCTCAAAATATTAAATTAGTTACCATATAACCCAGAAATTCCACTCCTAGGTGTACTCCCAAGAGATATGAAAACATATGTTCACATAACAAATTATACAAAAGTATATTAATAATAAATAATAATTGCTATTAATAATAAAATTTAAAACATTATTAATAATAACCCCAAAGTGGAAATAACCCCAATGTCTATCAACTGATGAAAGGATAAACAAAATGCAGTACATACAGACGATGGAATGTTAGTCATAAAAAGGAATGAAGCTCTGGATATGTGCTACAACATAGATGAAGCTTGAAAATACCATGTTATGTGAAACAAGCCAGACACAAAAGATCACATATTATGTGATTCCACATACATTCAATGCGGCAAATCCATAGGGACAGAAATTATTATATCAATGTTTGCCGGGGATGGGGACAGGGGTCGGGGAGAATGAGGAGTGATTGTTAATGTTTATGGAGTTTCTTTTTGGAGTGATGAAAATGTTCTGAAGTTAGATAGCACTGATCTATATGCAACTTTTTGAATAGTCTAAGAAACACTGGAGAGGGACTTCCCTGGATAAGGATTTGCCTTCCAATGCAAGGGGTGCAGGTTCGATCCCGGATTGGGGAGCTAAGATCCCGCATGCCTCATGGTCAAAAAACCAAAACATAAAACAGAAGCAATATTGTAACAAATTCAATAAAGACTTTAAAAATGGTCCACATCAAAAAATATCTTTAAAAAATGCTGGAGAATATATATTAAATTAGTAAACTGTATGGTATGGAAGTATATCTTAATAACATGTTATTAAAAAAAGTGAAGTGAAGCAGACACATTTTGCATTGGAGTGGGATGGCTATGCTGTCAGCATTGATCAAATTAACTGGACAATCAACAAATCTTTCAGCAACTTCAGGCCATGAAGTCACAACAGCGACCAGACACCTCATTTTTAACCATAAACCCATGCTACCTTGCAGTGCTTTCAAATGCATATTTATGAGAGAGATGTCATAAAGAGCCATACTGTTCTTATCGCCTCAGTATGGAAAACTTCCACACCAGAGTTGAAGGTAAAGTACCCGACATTCTGGGGAAGTTGCATAACCATTATGAGCTCAGGGATAGAAGATTATAGTAACTGTTCAGATGGAATGGATATGATACATGTCCAAAGTCCCAGGCTTACATAGACCTCTGATAAAATCCCTGTTGTCAGAGTAAGGAGACAGTCAGAGATTCAAGGTCTCTGCTCTCACACGCTATGAGGTCTGAATCATGGGCTGTGCATCAACAGAAAGCTGCTGAGATTACTCACTAAAGCGGTCCCTACCAAGCTTTTATTCTCACCAGCCTGATTACCATCTCAGTCCATTGCTTTTGATCTTAGAATTGCTGTCTCCATAGCCAGTAAAACAGACAGATATATGGACTCTTGTCTCCACAGTTTGTCTTTTCCATGTTCAAACTAGATCCCGGTATTAATTCTCTATCCTGAATGGCTTACAAGATAAAATAAATGTATCTTTACCAAAGAAATTGGAAGTAAGGCTAACTAAAAAATGTTGTAGTAGAAGTCTTCAATCTTTAAGGTATGGGTATCTTGGTATCTTCAATTACTGAAATTACAAGGTGCAGGTGGTGAAAGCGCATCACTGATTCAGATAGCTCATGAAACTGCTTTAATATGATGTACAAGTAAGGAATAAACATTGTAGTTATCATTATGACCTCTCCTTCACTTTTCATTCCCAACACACAGTAGTTTTTGCTAAAACACATAACAGAGTACATGTAAGCAGAGTATCTTGAACAACTCTGACCAGACTTTTCTGTTTGTTTATTCTAAGTTAAAAAAAATTGATATATAGTTGATATACAATATTACATAAGTTACAGGTGTACAACAGAGTGATTCACAATTTTTAAAGGTTATACTTCATCTATAGTTGTTATAAAATATTGGCTCTATCCCCTGTGGTATATAATATATTCTTGCAGCTTATTTATTTATACATAGTACTTTGTACCTCTTAAACCCCTATCTCTGTCTTGACCCTCCCCACTCCCCTCTCCCAACTAGTAACCACTAGTTTATTCTCTATGTCTGTGAGAATGCTTCCTTTTTGTTATAGTCACTAGTTTGTTGTATTTTTAATATTATACATATTAGTGATAACATACAGCATTTTTCTTTCTTTATCTGACTTATTTCACTTAGCATAATACGCTTCAAATCCATCCATGTTGCTGCAAATGGCAAAATTTCATTCTTTTTTATGGCTGAGTAGTATTCCATTGTGTATATATATATATATATACTGCATCTTCTCTAGCCATTCATCTGTTGATGAACACTTAGGTTGCTTCCATATCTTGGCAATTGTAAATAATGCTGCTATGAACATTGAGGTGCATGTATCTTTCCAAATTAGTGTTTTCATTTTTTTTTTTTCAGATATATACCCTGGAATGGAATTCCTGGGTCATACAATAGTTATATTTTAGTTTTTTTGAGAAACCACCATACTGTTTTCCATAGTGGCTGCAAGACTTTTCTGTTTTTGAAATGAACAAAGACAACATCTATATGATGGTTAGTCATCACTTAAAATCCTAGGGGGTTAGTCAGTGTTACTACATTGAGTTCATTCTATTCCACTCCCAAACAGAAGAGATTGACATTTTGGTTATCCTGCACATCTTGCCTATAAGCAAAGGAACAATTTCAATTAGACTCTTCAAAATACAGGAAATAGCCCATGGTCTCTTATTGCTGCTTTCCCAGACCACTAGGGATCTGAACACTTCAGGTCAGAATTACTGGTGAGGTGGAAAAACTCAAAAGCCCTGCATTCTGATTCCAATCACTAGCTTACTTTCTAGCCTGATCGTAGCATAAAGCATGGGAAAGTCATCCTAAAATTGTGACCAATATCCTTGTGCACAATGCAATCATGAGTCAGACAGGGACTACAGCATGAATGGTGGTGTCTATTGCCATATGGTGTAAAGAGGGTAGATGTTTTCCCCACTGATTGTTTTTTTAAAAATGGAATTCATAGAATCATAGAATCTTGGATGATTTTTTGTCGATGAATTAGTTTAAATAATGGCCCCAGAAAGAATTAGTTTAAATAATGGCCCCAGAAAGGTACATTTCAATTCCTGGAACCTGTGAATGTGAACTTTTTTGGAAAAATAATCTTGCAGATGTAATTAAGTTAAAGATCCTGGAGATGAGCTCATCCTGGATTATATGGATGAGACCTACATCCAATGACAAGATTCCTTAAAAGAGACACACCAGAAGCAGTTACAGAGAGAAAAGGACCATATGAAGATGGAAGCAAAGATTAGATGTTTGCAGCCCCAAGCCAAGGAATATCTGGTACCATCTGAAGTTAAAAGAGACAAGGAAGGACTCTTCTCTAGAACTTTCAGTAGAAATGTGGTCCAGCCAATGTCTTGATTTTAGACTTCTGGCCTCCAAAATTTTGAGAGATAAATTTCTGTTGTTTTTAAGCCAACAATTTTTTTTGTGGTAATTTGTTACAAAAGCCACAGGATACTAATACACTTGCTTCGACACCTAATAAATAGCTTTTCACACATAGATTTTTTCCAATTCTGTAGTAGTGTCATCAATACTGAGATGAACATTGCACCATCTGGTGACCTAGGGTGACATATTTTCAAAATCTTCTGCTAGGGTATCAGGTCTGTATCCTGGTTTAGACATGTTTCCTTTTCACAAGTCTATGTGGGTTCACTTATCCAGTAATGAGAATCTTTAAAGCAAAAGTAATAACTGTAATCATCTCTCACTTAAACAAAAGAGTATCATTTTTAATCACAATAATACTTGTTAGGGCAACAATCGTACCATGTTGTGTATAGATTTGGATTCTTCCTGTTAGGCCTAGGACTAATAACTCAGTCTCACTTGTGCCTCTGTTTACTCATCTATACAATGGGGATATTAATAGAGAATATTAGAGTTTACTGTGCAAACTTCATACCGAGTTCCTTAGCATAGTTCTAGACACCCAAAGCCTTCACTCCTCAGTACCATTATCACAACAGGAATTGAATAACAAGAAAAGAAAAAAAAAATTAGAATAAATCGATCTTAGTTCTTCTGGGACTCTCTTTGCTGGTAGAAAATGACTCAGCCTAGAAGGTACTTGTACTTTTAAATAGTGAAAAGAAGTGATAAATTCTTGTTGTTTATAAGCCAACATTTTTTTGTGGTAATTTGTTACAAAAGCCACAGGATACTAATACACTTGTTTCAATACTTAATAAATAGAATATATTAGTTTTAAATAGTGAAAAAGGGATTAATGCTACAAATGTTACCTTACTGCAAAAAGAAATATACTCAACCCCTACTACCATTTCACTGTCCCCTGAAAATTACCTCTGGTCCTAATCTGACTACTACCCTTCAGTTTTAAAAAATAAATTTGGTCAAGTTTACCCCACTCCACCTCAACACATCCCATGCCCCTCCCTGGCTGTTACAAGAGGTGCAAGGCACAGAATACACCAAGTCACCATGTCTCTGTACATGTTGTTCATGCTAACTGCAATAATGTGCCCTTTTCTTCTTCCTGGTGAACCCTTTTTGTGTGTGTGTGTGTGTGTGTGTGTGTGTGTGGCATTTTGCAGTTAGCACTCCAGTCCTGCTAACTGGGAGGCTGTATATGCTCTTTATTTATTTATTTTTAAATAGACTATATTTTTAGGACACTTTTATACTTACAGAAAAATTAAGCAGACAGTACAGACTGTTTCCATATATCCCACACCCAATTTTCCTTATTATTAACATCTTACATTAATTAATATGGTACATTTGTCACAATTAATGAAACAATATTGGTATGTTCTTACTAAATAAAGTTCATACTTCATTCATATTTCCTTAGTTTTTTCATAATGTTTCTTTTCTGTCCCAAGATCCCACCCATGACACCACATTACATTAGGTTGTCAGGTCTCCTTAGGCGTATCTTAAGGGTGACAGCCTTTCAGACTTTTCTCACTTTTGATGACTGTGACATTTTGAGGAGTACTGGTCAGATATTTCCTAGGATGCCCCCTATATTGAAAGTTATCTGATGTTCTTCACATAATAAAACCCCAGTTATGAGTTATTGAAAGGAAAAACATAGAAGAAAAGCACTACTTTCATCACATCATGAGTACATACTATTGACATGATACATGATTTATCGACCTGATTTATGTTGACTTTGATCACCTGACTGAGGAGTGTGTGTCAGTTTTCTTCACTACACTTCTGCTCACTTTTAATACTCAGTATAAATGTCACCACCTCTTTGAAGTTTTCCTGGCTTCTTTCAGCCCTTAGCAGACTATTTAATCTATTTTTTAGTTATTAAGCATTTGTTAATCACTCACCACATGTCTAGCATGTTGCAAAAGTGAGGACGCAGCAATTTAAATAGGCAATACACATTTTGTGAATGAATAAATTACTATATGAGTTAATGGTTTTATGCATAAGCAGAGTATTTTCTTTTCATATTTACTAAACATTTATATATTATATATTAAGTGCCTCTAGTTATGTAGTACTATAGGAGAAGTGTGAGGTACAAAATAAATTAAAAGATTGGCAAAATATAGCCCTCAGAGACAAATCCTGACCACTACTTGATTTTGTAAATAAAGTTTTATAGGAACCCAGCCACACTTATTCATTTACATATCATTTATAGCTGCATTTACCTTACAGCAGCAGAGGTGAGTCATTGCCCACAGTGCCTGTATGGCTTGCAAAATTTAAAACCTTTACTATTTGGCCCTTTACAGTAAAAGTTTGCTGATCCCTGCTCTAAAACATTACACTTGATGATACACATGGAAACTCATAGCTCTTGTTAAGTAGTTGTAAAAATAAACATTTAACTCGAAATAGGAGAGATAGTAGAAGACCTTAATACATTATTGCAAGAATTCTTTGGTTTACCTGTAAATCCAGAGTGAGAATTGATCACCGTGGATGCGAGTCAGTAAACACATATTTATTAAAGATGTTATGGGCCAGCATGGTGTTGCAAGCAAGGGATTTATTGATGAAAAAGGCACACTTCTGCCACTAAAAAGTATACATTTTAATGGGATAGGGCTGCTGTATCCAATATAGTAACCACCAGCCACATGTGTCTGGTGAGCGCTTGAAATCTGTCTAGTTTGAATTGAGATATACAGAGAGTGTAAAATATATAAAGATATTTCCATACACTCAACATGATGAAAAAGCAATGTTAAATACTTCATCATCAAAAGTTTAATGTCAAGTACTTGTTTATTTTATTTTACAAGATTACATGGTGATATAAGAACAAAATATATTGTTAAAATAACTTTCACCTGAATCTTTTTTTAACTTTTTAATGTGGCTAGTAGAAAATTTAAAAGTACATATGTGACTTATATTACATTTCTATTGGACGTTGCTCATCTAAGACTTCAGAAATGTGTTGTGAATACAGTAGCCACCAGATACATGTTGCCATTTACATTTCAATTAATTAAAATTAAATATGCAGTAATTAAAAATTCAATTTCTTAGTCTCACTAGTTACACCTCAAGTACTCAATGTGACTCAAGCCCCAAGATATATGTGGCTGTGGGCTACCCTATTGGTCAGTCCAAATATAAAGGATTTCCATCACTGCAGAAAGTTCTGTCATATGGGGCTCTTCTAGAAAAATATGAGAAGGCTTTGTAATTTTTTTTTTTTACTTATGATGATAAACATTCTGTTAGGAAGGTAAAGGACTACAGACCAAACTGGAGACTGATATCAGTCAAGGGCATCTATGTTTTGGGATGTGAATTATTTCATATGCAGGTCTTTGCATGGCCACATTTGTGTGCTGGCAGGAAAGGGACCGGCAGAGCCAGTACATGAATACTTAGGAAGAAAGAGAAGTAACCTCAGGACACACACACACAAAAAGAACAGACAAAATACTGCTGCACATTTAGCTCCAAAGTCCTGTAAGGGAAAGTATGATATTTTAATTATTTTTAAAAATATACATGTTGGAGTATTTTGACTGGAAGACCTATGTAACTGCATTGTGTATTAAATGGATGAAATATTTTCCCTGGATACGGAGGAAAATCATTCTAATGGCAAGAAACCAAATTTTCTTTATGACCACTGTTAGTTTCAGTGGCGGGTATAATATCTGCCCATGGCCTTAAAAGCTAGAATTAGAGCATCCACAGGTGTGGAAAGACTAGGAAGACATACTCCAAAGGCGTGAAACAGGCAGCACAGAGGAGAACAAGATCTAAACACCAGAGCTTGCTCTTTGGGTGGCACAATTATGAGTTTTGGAGCTTCAGAGATTTGCATTTGAATTTTTCACAACCACTTACTAGCACTGGAAAAAAGATATCAGCACCTATGGATCTCTATATTCCAGGCACCTTAGGTATATTATCTCATTTAATCCTCCCAAGAACCCTATGAGACAGGTTCTATCATTATTCTTATTTTACAGAAGAGGAAAATGAGGCTTTGTAAGATTAATTGTTACATTCTAATAAATGACATAAGTAGGCTTTGTCAAGAGACTCAAGATTCCACTCCTCACCAAAACATTTTACTGTCTTCTGTGCAACCTTGGTCAAGTCGTTAACTGCTCTTTAGGCTCATTTTCTTTATCTGTAAAATAAGAATTATCACATCCACCTTGCAGAATTGTTATAAGAAGTTTTCAGTCAAGTCAGTGAAGCATCTAATTGGTATAGGTATACAATATAAATGTTAGCTTGCTCCTACATTCATTAGGAAATGGCAAAGTGGTTACGATTTTTCACAAAATATAGTATCTAGTGATATATTTCTCTTGTTCATGACTGACCTAAGTGAGCTTTCAGCTGGTAGGTGTTCTGCTCCACGAGGTCATCTGGGGACCTCCCTAATATCTGTATGGTTCTACCCTGTCTGGGTTCCAGCAGGTGAAGATGGAGAAGAAAGTGGGGAGAAGCCACACCCTCAATCATACAGCTTACATCTGAAGACACACACACACATCACTTGTGCTCACACTCCACTGGGGAGAACTTAGATTTTGACTTTCTCTAGCTGAGAGGGTAGCTGGGAATATAGTTTTGCTATGTGCTCAGCTCCAACTCAATTACTGTGGAAGGAAGAATAGATTGTGGTGATTAAGGGGACACGTTAGAGGCTGCATGTTTGTGCTTCCTCAAAATTCATATGTTGAAATCAGAACCCTCCTATGGTGATATTGGGAGGTGAAGCATCTGGGAGGAAATTAGGTCGAGAGTGTGGAGTCTCAATGGGATTAGGGTCCTTATAAGAAGAGGAAGAGAGCTAGCCCTCTCTCTTGCTCTTCACCATCTGAAGATATAGCAAGAAGATGGCCATCTGCAAACCAATAACTGGGTTCTCAACAGATAATGTATTTGCCAGCACATTGATCTCAGACTTCCAGCCTCCAGAACTATGAGAAATAAATGCTTCATTCCACCCATTCTATGGTAATTTGCTATAGCAGCCCAAACTGATTAGAAACACTCACCTGCCCTCAATTTTATTGCTATGGGAAATTATGGTACTAAACAATCCTACACTCTGAAGTCCCTTCGTTTAACTCCTGCATTGCATTCTTACACTTAATACTGGATTCCTCTATCATATTGCAACCTCCTTAAGACATGTTGCAAGTTTTACACTTTTCATAGACTTACCTAACCTCTTGGGGAATGAAAAATATATTTTTGTTTGTTGTTTTTTTTCTTGAACCCTTGAAAAATAAGATTCCTTGGATACTTAGAATCTTGACACTTGGTCTGACTTTTTTCAAGTAGAGCAAGAAGGCAAAGGAAGAATCAGAACCCCAGTACCTTTGTATCCAACAGACTTGGGTTTCCCTCCTGAATGCTCAGCCCCTATTTCCCTCAGGAGGTCTCTTTGTGGGATCGTCACTGCTTTTTCTTCACAGAATTGTGCAATGCTCTTATGAGTTGTATGGAAACCACTAACTGATGTCAGATTTGCACAGTGGGTAGTTTTTATAAGTATTTCTCTTATAAAGAAACATCCTGGGGAAATCCCCTTGAGGCATGTATAGCACACGGCTTGCTAGCAGAATGTGCTGGATATTTCCAGCATTGAATCCTTGCTCCCAGGAACTGATTCAATTTATGTTCTGTCAGCCAGCTTAACTGCAGGCTGTGGTGTGCTCCATGATTTCACACGCAAAAGGAATATGTAAAACTGAAGTCAGGATCTCAGAGAAAATGTGAGCCAGCACACCACCATACAAATGCTACACATTGTTTGACCCCCAAATCTGGTATGTAGGCTCTTCATACAGACAAAAGGAAGTGAGGCCTAGGGCTAAAATTTGCATTGTTAAAGTGGAAATATTATTGGTCCCAAATATTTAGAAAGTTGAAGCAAAATTGAGACAATTTGCTTTTGCCTAAAAAATAGAAAATTATTGATTTGTCTCAGCTCCCACATCATTTCCATTTTTCATGTAGACCAAATGTTGGTTGGGGTTTGGGATTGGTGATATAATGGGGAGACCCCTGGGCTGGAACTTGCTTGGAGCATGAGGTCACTGAGATTATTGCTATTAACCACTATAAAAACTAAGATATTGCACCAGGCAGTCTCTGATTCTTGCTTAGATTTCAAAATCTGTCATTCTTTTAGGGAGATTTTGGTCACTATCTTCTTTTTGTAATATTATATTATATTTTGCTAAATAAAAAAATGTGAAGAACCATGAGATGTAAGGGGTGCATGAATATAATAGTTTGAATTGTGTTTGATTGAAACCAACAACAACAAACCATACCACAGAGGCTTTGATATGTTGAAAAACACTGCTACAACACTTCTGAGAACTCACTCAAGAGATATATATAAAAGAAGCCTATGTACAGGTTTTTAAATTTTATTTTGTCTTTCTAATTTACAGAAGGTCAACAGATTCTGGGAGGAAAACTAGAAATCAGAGGGTCCTGCAAAGAGCCCCATAGGTCCCAAGAGCACCAGTGGGGGTCTTTGAGCTACCGAAACATTTTAAAGAGACAAAAAGAAGCCTTACTTTCATTTCTATAAAATTACAGGAATGTTGAAATAATCTGCTTTTGATATGGATGATACAGATTCAGTATATCTTAATGTATTGTGATCTTAACTCATCCTGATCTTAAGCTCTAGTGGGAAACTATATAAGCTTCTGGTTAAGTAAAAAGGAAAATGATAAAAACAGGTTTTTTGGTAAAATATTTAAAATGATGGGGCAATTCAGTTCAGTGCCTATGGGGAGAAAGGGCTGGAAGAAAGACCTATGAAAAGATGATGTCATTACAACATAGTACATTCTACAATTGTCATTTACAACTGTTCCTCAGGGGTCACACAGAAAGGAAAGACTTCCTGGCTGGTGGGATGCTTCAACAGAATCGTAAAAGGCAATGAGTAGTTAACTTTTGAAGAAGGTGGTAAAGAACTTTCCAGGAAATCAAGATCATGTCTACAGGGCAAGAGATGTTAAAGACTTTGATGCACTTAGAGAGCTCGGAGCAGGAAGTTTGAGGGAGAGGTTGGTAAGATTCATCTGAAGAGGCAGGCAGGGGCTCTGTGATGGAGGGACTAATGTGATGCACAGGAGGATTAGGCATTTTTGCGTGGGCAGTAGGGCATCATTAAAAGTTTTTTTTTGTTGTTTTTTTTTTCAGTACATGGGCCTCTCACTGTTGTGGCCTCTCCCGTTGCAGAGCACAGGCTCCAGACACGCAGGCTCAGCGGCCATGGCTCACGGGCCCCGCCACTCCACAGCATATGGGATCTTCCTGGACCGGGGCACGAACCCGTGTCCCCTACATCGGCAGGCGGACTCTCAACCACTGCGCCACCAGGGAAGCCCCATTAAAAGGTTTTAAGTGAGAGTGTGACAAGGTTGGTTTTATATGGTTCCTACAGTGAAGAAGAAGAAAGCATCCTTGTAATTGACAAATTTAGGAACAACTGCCCTAAGTAGACAAGTAGCCATTTTAAGTTTTATTATTTCCCAGTGCATCAACTTTTACTCCATGTTTGTTGCCCAACATCTCCTGCCCTCCTAAGCTACAGCAGGGTCAATTAGCCTGAGTGTCTTTGTATATTTATGACATTTTCTACACCGATCCAAGCCTTTCTATTATTCAAGTCTTTATAATTCAAACTACCTCTCTTCTTCCCAAAATCTTCCTAAATTTTTCTGGGTCCTAAAGACATCTCACTTTTAATATGATTGGTGTATTCATTATTTCTTTTTGTGTAATGAATATGCCAAAATGCAGAAGCTTAAAGCAGTCATCATTTATCTTCTCATAAATTCCATGGTCAGGAGTCTGGATCAGTCTTAGCTGGGTACCTCTGATTCAGGGCTCCTCACAAGGTTGCCATCAAGATGTAGACCTGGCCTGTAGTCATCATAAGGCTCAATGAAGAAGGATCTGCTTACAAACTCACTCAAATGGCTGTTGACAGACCTCAAGTCTTCACTGACTCTTGGAGCAAGGGCTCTGAGAGAAAGAACCAGCGAGGACAAGACAAAAGTCACTGTGCTGTTGTGATCTAACTTAGAAGTGACAGCCCATCACTTGCTGTATTCTACTCATAAGGAAAGAATTAGTAGATTCAAACTTACTTAAAGGACTTAAAGGGAAAGGATGATACAAGAGCATGAATACTATGAAGAAGAGACATTGGAAGCTATTCTAGAGGATTTTTACCACAGAGGTTACTCAACTGCCTCCAAGATGATAGTAGAATGTATCTATTTATATATAGATAGTAGAATATATCTATAGAGAATAGATAATTCTAAAGAGTCACATGTTTACCCCTCCACCTTAACATATTGGTGTAATTTCCCAATCTCAAATTTTACCACCAAACTCCATTCACAGTCCAGTCGTTTTAGTTGGATTTTTAATCGGGGTACAAGCTATATCCTAAGAATATTCATATTTAATTTCCTTACCTGTAAAATGGAAATAATGATATCTTCCTCACAGGGCAGATGTTAGGAGTGAAATAAACTATATATTAAACAAGAAGCAACTACAAATTGAGAAGGGATTGCTTATAAATTTCAATGTTCACCTTGGTGACATATCTTTCTCTCCATTTAAGCCCAGGAGTGAGCAAAGTTACAAAACTCTAAAAGTCTCAAAACTGAGGATGTCTAATTCAGTTCTCAAATATCCATTCATTTCTTTCTGAGGACTTTTAGACCCATCCCTGTAAGACCCTTTGCAACCAAGGTCTTTTGGTGACTATGAAACTGAGCAGGACCCTGGGGGGACCTCCCAGTTACAAAAGCTCTTCCATGTCCCCTGTTTCTTATTTGTAGAAAAAAAAAAAAGTCTTTGGTCTTCTAGGACTTCCTCAAGTTCCAAAGAGCAGATTCAAGCAATTAGTAGGACAATGGAGTCACAGGCCTCCTAGTTCATCCTGAAGTAATATAAATAACAATCTTATTCATATCTTTGAGTTATTCTATGGAAACTAAGACCTTAACCCAGGTGGAGGATAGTGACTATATGCTGACCAAAAGAACAAAGAACCCAGACTGGTTGGAAGCAGAAGGTTGAGATTTTGGAGACATCACTCTGTTACTGCACCACCAAGCAATCAAAAGAAAGTCAAACATACTGCAGCCCTCATCCCAAATTTTACTTTTAAAAACTCTTCCCTGGGGCTTCCCTGGTGGCACAGTGGTTGAGAGTCCGCCTGCTGATGCAGGGGACACGGGTTTGTGCCCTGGTCTGGGAAGATCCCACATGCCACGGAGTAGCTGGGCCTGTGAGCCATGGTCACTGAGCCTGCGCGTCCGGATCCTGTGCTCTGCAACAGGAGAGGTCACAACAGTGAGAGACCCACGTACTGCGCAAAAAAAAAAAAAAAAAGTAAAAAGTGAAAAAAAAACTCTTCCCTGAAAAGGGAGTTTGGCCCTTTTGAGCACAAGCTGCCCATTCTCCCTGCTTGACCCTTGCAATAAACCTTTCGTTGCCCCAAACTCCAACCTTTCAGTTTGTTCGGCTTCATTGTTCATCAGGCCCACAAATTGGGTTCAACAGCATCCAATTGTTGAACTCACATTCCTGGATCCACATTCCTGACTTTTCAAAGCCCATCTCAGAGCCCCTCAAATAGGAGTACATGGGCTAATGTAACAGAGAATATTCTGCCAGCCCAGAGAAACCACTCACCTGCCCTCAATTTTATTGCTATGGGAAATTATGGTACTAAACAACCCGACACTCTGAAGTCACTTTAACTCCTGCATTGCATTCTTACACTTAATACTGGATTCCTCCATCAGATTGCAACCTTCTTAAGACATGTTGCAAGTTTTACACTTTTCATAGACTTACCTAACCTCTTGGGGAATGAAAAATATATTTTAGGTACTCATTCAGTCAACATTCCTGGGAATTTAGAGTTGGAATCCAAATAAAGGAACACCTGCATCATTTCTTTTCTCACATAGTGAAGAGGTCATTCTTACTACATTGATGAAAATTCATATAGCAACTTAGCCTCTCCTTGTATTGCTCCACTTTTGGAAAACTTTGTACATCTGGAGAACTGTTGTCTTTGGCAGTTCCACCTGATTGCAGGTTACTGATGATACTGAGCTCATTCCTGCTCCCTTTCTTGTCTGGAAGAGTCATAGGAAGGGACAATATAATATGTGCAACACTGAACAAGGTCACACTCCACACTTTCTTCTAAATGACAAGGAAGACTTTCAGGTACTTGAAGATGATATTTGTGCCTCCTCTGTATTCATCTCTTCTTCTGGTAAAATACCCCCAATTACTCATATAGAAATTAATTGATTTGATCAAATATTTTCCCCATATTCAATGTAAATCCAATAAGGTAGTTTGGAATGGTTACTTCATGACAAGTAGAAAAAACAACTAAATTCATTCTACTCTATAGTGGGTTGGTGTACTAGTTCAGATGACAGAATTCCAGGGCTCCTTGGGAAGAGAAATAAGTAATTATAGAAGCCAAATATCCTTGCCCTCACCAGGCCTATCACTGAAGATACAGGCTGTGTTAAACTAAAACAAAAAATAAATAAATAAAGAAGACAGTTAAAAAGTAATTTAAAAATTGAAATGCCATTTTCAAAACTCTATGATGTTTTATTTAGGACAAATACACTTTGTCTTCCTGGCAATCAGCCTGTTTGTACAAAAAATATTGTACTGTAGCCCATGACTCCGTTCATTATTTGTTCAACACATATTTGTTGATTCCTTACTATGTGACAGACTTTGATTCAGGCACTGGGGATAAGCTGGGGATGAGAAACTGAATTGGCTCTCTTAGGAAAACTATCTTAGTGGAGTAGATACAGACAACAGAGAAATGAATAAGAAAGCTTAATGAGGGTGAGGGGTCTTTTCCATTTCTATTCTCCCAGGCAATAGGTGATTTTTGATAAGGCATAAAGGAGAGACCACGATAGGTGTTATGAGGGACTCAGAACTGACCAAATGTATTTTTAGGAGCTACAAATCTGTTTGAGTTAGAGGCAAAGACTCCATTTTTATAGTCACCTGAATGTTTTAAGGTAGATATCATTAATCCTTACCATTTCAAAGACTAAGAAAGTTCAGGCTTCCAAAGTCCCAAACTGAACAATAATGTGGAAATTATGGTGTAAGTTGGTATCTGCCCTGGGAATTTGTCATAAGATGGAAAAAAACATAAAGTCCAGGAGAACTTTACCTGTGTTGCAGGTTCCACACCTGCTCAGACAGGGGCTTTGTGCTCTGAAAAAGGGTCAAAAGCTACCCAGGTTTTGACACAAGTCACTAAGATGTAGCTTCTTTCCCCACTCTCTTTTCACCTAAACTGCACTCATTTTACCAACTCTTATTTCTTCTTACCACCCTTTGTATTTTTCCTGAATACTTCCATTTTCCTGAATAACCTTTTTTTTTTCTCGGTCTTTCTATAAAATTAATCCTTCAGATAATAAAATACAGTATAAACCTTGTCATCAACAAATGAGAAAAAATAAATTTAGGATGAGATATAGTTTGCAATCCAAAAATTCTTTTGTTAACATGCTTTTCCCCTTTCATTCATAAGTAACTAAACAGCATTTAATGAAGAGAAAATAATAACCCAATATAAATATAACATTTAATTTAAATATAAGTTATTTGGAATGTTCTGTATTCTGCTCCATGGCTGATGGGGCTTTATTATTTTTTTCTTCTCAGTCATACCTGTTATCTTTCATGTTCAGTATATAAATTACTCTGGATTCACATTTCTGTTTTGAGATTTATCCTACAACTGACTTCTGAGAATGGCCATCTTACCAAGTCCACCAGGCCAGGCCTGATTATAGTAGTTACAGGGGTTAAAAAAATGTTATATGATAAGAGAGGGGAAAAAAAAGGACTTGCCATTTGTCCACTGAAGATCTGGATAATTCAAAATATTTTAAGAAGCTAGTAGTTTTAAACTGTATTTATGGCTTAATTCTTGAAAGGGAGAAAGAAGGCTGTGGTTGTGAATGTGAATAGTCTATGATAGAGTCCAGTCAAAGGAATAGAAAGTGGTGAAATAAGCTCTTCTTCATAGTACCAGAATCTGGGTTCTTTATTTCTGGTATTTTCTACTTATGCTTAAAAGCCAAAGACATTTAACAACTGGAGAAATGAGAGATTCTGACCAACATTCTATGTGTTCAAAGTGATTATAATAATCCTACAGCCATCTTCCTCAAACTCACCTTCTCCCCACATGTAGTAAAGGAAGTCAGACTGTAGAGAGGGTGAAGTGATGTCAAGCCAGTTCACTGTAAAGGTCAAAAATGCAGTGGGTGGTGGTCTAAATAGAATATTAACCTCCAGGCTTAAAAGAAGTATTTGTAGGTAAGAGGGACATATTGAACATGTAGGGGAAAATCCAAATTATTTGCTTTTATTAAACAAAAAATTAAAAAATGATAACTAAATCATAGATTAAACTGAATCAAAAAAATGAATAATAAAATATAAAGAAAGAGATAATAAAGATGAAAGCATACATTAATGAATTAGAAGAGCAGTAAAAATGGATTGATCTGAAATGGTTCTCTCAAAAGGTCAATAAAATCTGAGAACAGTTTCTTGAACAGATCTCTATTATTGAGAAGGAAGACAGAAAACCCACATAATTTTATTTTAAATGTTGTATCTATGAAAGGAATCAATAGACCATTTTATAAGAAAATATTATTTCAACTCAGTGGTGACAAATTTGAACATTTTGGTAAAATAAATGATTTTTCTACAAGGAAATTAAAATACACAAATTTACTTGAGAATAGACAGAAAACATTTTGACTAAAAACTTAGGAAGAAAATTTAGTTTGTCAAAATACAGCATCTAATGTCTACTGTATGTCCAACAAAGGTATAAAGCCTAGATAGTATTATATATAAATCTTTCACAACTTGAGAAATAGATACTTATTATGTTACTTTCCAAAGATTAGAAATATATAGAAAGCTTTATAGTTATTATCATGAGGTGACAATTCCCAGTACCAAAACAAATTACTCTCACACTAAATGGAAATCAATGTTATATAATTAAAGAATACTAGTACTGCAGTATATAGTTACAGGGTTCCATGATAATATTCCATGATAAATTAGGGTTTATTGTGTAAATATGAGAAGCATTCAATGTAAAAAATCAATTAATATGCTATATCATCAATATATCAAAAAGGAAACACCATCTATTCATTTCAAAATCTGCCAAAAGGCATTTGATAGAGTTCAACATATTTTGCACAAAACTTTTAAAAATTATGTTGATCAAATGATATTTTTTTAGTATGATAATATTTTGCTAAAATAAAATAAGTAGCCCATATTATGCCCAACTGTAAAGCACTACAGACATTCCCATTAAAATCAGGAAAAGAGGGCTTCCCTAGTGGCGCAGTGGTTGAGAGTCCGCCTGCCGATGCAGGGGATGTGGGTTCGTGCCCCGGTCTGGGAAGATCCCACATGCCACAGAGCGGCTGGGCCTGTGAGCCATGGCTGCTGAGCCTGCGTGTCCAGAGCCTGTGCTCCACTACGGGAGAGGCCACAATAGTGAGAGGCCCGTGTACCACAAAAAAAAAAAAAAAAAAAAAATCAGGAAAAGAAATTCCAACTGTTACTGTTATTTGTATTATTGTTCTTAAAATACTAACAAATGCAATATGACAAGAAAAAATAAATATACACATGGAATAAGAAAGCAGTTATTACCATTTATAATAACTATCTAGTTGGAAAATCCAAGAGAATTAACTGGAAAAGAAAAACTACTGAACCTAATAGAGAATTCTGTAAGATGGTCAGTTATAAAGGCAAGATAAGAAAATAAATATTTACCTATTGAGCAACAATACCTGTTGGTATTGTAATATTTTAGAAATCTACTATTTACTATAAAGTCAAAAGTGTAAATGTCTAGGAATACTTGTATCAGTAAGCCTTCTTAAGATCCACTTAAATAAAATTATAAATGCTTTTCCTGAATGACACTTAAAAATATTTTAATAAATGGTGAAACACGGAATGCTCTAATACAGAGACCATATGTTATGTAAACGCCAATTGTCCACAAGTTAATTCATAAAGATAGTACAATTCCATTTAATACTCCAGAATTATTTGAGATTAGGGACTTGATAAAATATCCTAATTTTACCTGGAATATTTATTGTTATAATAGCCAGGATTTTTTTTTCCTTTTTCCTAGTGAAATATTTGAGAGCTATAAAAATTCAATTTCCTTAGTACTAAAAATTTAAAATAAAAATGTGCTTGTATGAACATACATATGCTACTCATTAGCTTATATGTTGATGCGTTTATATGTGTACATGTACATATGTATTACACATATGTATGATCATAAGCTATTCATTTGTAGCAAGGAACCTTGTTATATTTTTGGAAGGCATCTTGCACTCATCATTTCTCATCATTTCTCTCTCCAAGAATTTGTCCTAAGGAAATAATCATGAAGATTCATCATGCTATACCTAGAAATATATCCACCATAATGTTGTTTATAACAGGTCAAAATTAGGAAAACAAAAAACAAAACTGAGGTTTCAAATATGGGTGAACTTATAGTAAATCATGATACAATCATTTGAATCAAATATTACACAAACATTAAAAGTAATGTATAAATATTTAATGAAACAGATTTGTTTCAAAAGGAAAATCTAACTATAAGTAAGGGGAAAAACAAAAGACATTCTCTGGGGACTGTCCTTGTTCCAACTGACCTAACTCACCCTAATCTGCTGAAAAACACAAAACACATGATTTTAAGGAATGTTACTATAGCTAACAAGGACTTTAAATGATCTCTTTCATAATAGATTTTAGGAAGATAGATTTCACAGGAAGTCTCAATCTTACCCTCGGTTGAATTCTTATAGCTCACTGTCCTTTGGCTACATTTGTTGGCCTTCTAAATGATGTCAGGATAATGGTGGTCTGAGCTAAAATGCAGAAGTGGAATGTGGTGTTGATAAAAGATTTGAGGGACACATTGAAGGTAGAAACCAAAACCAGGTTAAACAGATGTGTGGAATGAGGCAGAGGGAAGTGTGGGAGATGCCTCCTGGGTTTCTTAATGTGTAGCACACAGCTTCACAGCAAAGATCTACTACAACCTGCTTCTCCATTCTTCATTACCAGCCTTCACCCTGCCTTCTGGAAGCCCCACACTAATGAGTCTACCAGATACACCCACTATTAGGGCATGGGGAACTTGGCTGCTGCTGTCTGGTGGGCAGGTGAGCTTGAGGAAGCAGAGATTTTGTCCCATTTAAAATTCTGAATCCACCTATCCATAATTTTTTTTTAAACAAATATCTAGTTTTTGAGAACAATTGGCAAATGCTTCTGTTATAAAATGTTATGTGCTAAGTGAGCTTTTTGGACTTAACTGTTATGCATATGCAAAGCCCAATGTTATGATAAAATGCACTCTAAGTTCTCAGCATTGACTGACTTACCTATGGTAAATTGGGAGTTATTTAGTTTGGACTGCTTAATGATATAAGAGCATACTATTTAAGCTGGAGGCAGAGTTCTAAATATCTATTCAGTCTATTTCCATACCAAGAAAGTAAAATTATCAAGTCCACAATGTGTAAAGTAATTCATAAATATGCAACCTACACCTTAAAAGTGTACTTAAGTGTTGATCCACTAATTTTATTCTAAGTGAGTAAATATCTAAAATGCCTTAAGAAGTTGATAAATAAAAAATGCTCTCTTCAGTTTTATAATAATTTTAAAAATGTAAAATCACAATAGTTGAGGATTACTTAAGTAAACTATTTAATGTACTATATTGGAGTAATTTGCAGATACCAAAAATATTTGAGTGTTTATAAACAGTAGGATTTATGCTACAATACTACATTTAAATGTGAAAAAATATGCATATTATGTGACCTCGACTTTGGGAACTATCTCTGGGAAAAATATTGGCAATAATTATAGCCAATACTTATTTTCTTCTTATTCTGGGTTGGAGGATCAAAATTGAGTTCCTCCTCAGATGACTTAATAATCTGTGTATGAAGATGAGCCCACTGTCTGGGAAAAATAGTTTGTGCTTAATAAACCCTGCTAAGTGCTGCCATGCCAAACACTTAACACATAGCTTTGCTCTTCTCAGGCAATTCTACGATATAGGTACTCTTAATAACTCCATTTTGTAATGGAGATAATGACACATGAAGGGAATAATCCTCCCAGAGACCCACTGATATGAAGGGGCAGAGTTGGGATTAGAACAACTAATTGGATAGTTAGGTCTGTCCAAATGCAGCTCACAGTGACTGTTGTTTACTGCCCCACCATTCAAAACTCCAAAATATGGGTATGTTGACATTTATAGCAAGTTTTTCTTTTTATTCCTGATATGTTTGTTTATTTTCCAAATTTTCTGAAGTGGGTACATGTTGACTCTAATGTAAGAGGAAAATCTTTGCCTTTGTCTTTTGTTTCCTTCATCCAATGAGAAAGTTAAGGGTGTAACATAAAAAAGAAGTTAAGAGTAGAAGATAAAAATGATATTGATAAGTGTAAGCTCTCAGCTACACTAACAATTTAGCTTTGGAGAGCAATGCATTCTTAAATGTTTCAGGTATACACACCCTTTAAATTTTTTACTCTTCTACTTCTTATAACAACCCAAATAAGATCAATATGTGATACTCCTTGACTTGAAAATATGACCCTTATGCCATGATCTGGTTAATATCTCTGGAATGCCCCCTTGAGTTGCTTTGATTAAGGCTGCAGAAAGGTTTGCCTGTTTTGTTTAGTTTTACTTTATTTGGATGCCTCAGTGGCATTTGGATGCCTACTCTATTTGGATGCCTACTCTATTTGGTAGGCATCCTTGAGTTGCTTTGATTAAGGCTGCAGAAAGGTTTGCCTGTTTTGTTTAGTTTTACTTTATTTGGATGTCTACTCAGTAGGCATTTGGATGCCTACTCTATTTGGATGCCTCAGTGGCCCAGGATGAAGAGGAAGAACAGCTGGACTGGACCAGAAGCCGGAAAGCCTGGGTGCTCCTCCCAGCTACACACTTGACCTCTAGCTGTTTCATTTTCCTCTATAAAATACTTTCACTGTGTGCCCTTGAATTGGACAACAGAGAAAACAGCTTTCTACCTTTACAGTAAATACAGAAGATTACTTTTCTGTGTCCTTACTGGCTTCTCTATTTATCTCACCCATACTTTCTTTCCTTCCTTCTTTTCTTCCTTCCTTCCTTCCTTCCTTCCTTCCTTCCCTTCTTCCTTCCTTCCTTCCTTCCTTTCTTCCTCCCTCCCTCCCTCCCTCCCTCCTTCTCTCTCCCTTTCTTTCTTTCTTTCTTTCTTTCTTTCTTTTTCTTTCTTTCTTTCTTTCTTTCTTTCTTTCTTTTTCCTTTCTTTCTTTCTTTCTTTCCCTTTCTTTCTTTCTTTCTTTCTTTCTTTCTTTCTTTCTTTCTTTCTTTCTTTCTTTCTTTCTCTCTTTCTCTCTCTCTCTCTCTCTCTCTCTCTCTCTCTCTCTCTCTCTCTTTCTTTCTTTCTTTCTCTTTTCCTTTAACTCTGGCCCCAATGCTTGTGGTTGACCACAGGGAATGCTCAGACTGAAGGATTGCTTCTGCAGACCTGGAACAGGCACTGGGGTTGGTTATGACCCCTCTTCACCATGTCTAATTCTTTTCTCTCCACTGCTCCTGTTTATGGAGCCCTCCCTCCTTAATGAGGACACTACCTTTGATGTGTTATTCCATTAATTCTGACACTTAAAGAGTGATAATAATAAATCAAAGGCATTTGTGTATTCATTAATATACTTTTGCACTTTGCAAAGCTTCCTCTTAATTGTCTTAAAAAGCTCAAGCTCGCTAGGCTGCTGTGTTAAATATCCTTTGTCCCCTAACCGTGCCAGGCATTGCACTCCTGAATCCTGAGACACATTTGGAGCAAGGGTGCCCCATCTTATGTGACTCTGAGGCCCCATTTGTAATCACCATAAACTGGAAGGAAGAGTCACAGGGCTACAATCAGCCCTGCAGAGATGGTGGAGCAGAGGAGACTAATTACCAAAATTAAGGTCTGGAAAAGACACAGGTTGCAACTGAAAGATCTGCAGGCACCTTGAGAGCCATTGTCCAAATATCTCTGGGATGTAAGAATGGAAATATGCTAACATTAATTAGCCTGTCACCAAAAGAGAATAATTTTTTTTTTTTTTTTTTTTTTTTTGCAGTACGTGGGCCTCTCACTGTTGTGGCCTCTCCCCTTGTGGAGCACAGGCTCCCGAAGCGCAGGCTCAGCGGCCATGGCTCACAGGCCCAGCCTCTCCGCGGCCCAGCTGCTCACCGGACCAGGGCACGAACCTGCGTCCCCTGCATTGGTAGGCGGACTCTCAACCACTGCGCCACCAGGGAAGCCTGAGAATAATTTAAATGCAAAAAAAAATCTCACTGCCTTTTGATAGAGAAAAGTTGCCCTAGATTGAAAGTTTGAGATTTCCATGTCAGCAGTGTGTGTGCTTGTACATTACAGCAGCATGAGAGATTGGAAAGGGCAGGGATGGACATACATTTTGAAACGTTGCTCTGCCTCTTGCTGTGTGATCTCTGGCAACTGACCACTCCTCCCTAAGTCTCAGTGTTCAGTTTTCTCACTCATAAAATGATGAAAATAGTACTCATTTTAATGAGATATTGTGAGGATTGAATACAATAAAGTTGATACTGTCTCTGATGGTTGAGAAAAGTCACAGGCACATTACACCCTCCAGAAACAGTCAGGTATTTGCTATGTATATGTCCAGGCATCTGTGCACATATAATTTGTTACCTTTTCATCTTGGTATTGCCGTTTAGTCAATTCTGCTGGCAGTTATTAAAAGGCTTCTCAACACAATAGCAAAGGTTAGTTAACAAAGGAAAGCACACACTGCAGTGAAAGCTATTGAAAAATGTACATTCACCCTCCCCACACCCTTGACCTCTAGAAACAGATCAGTAACTTCTCTCCTCTTCATTTCCCCTTCCTGTGTCCACAGTGAAGGGAAGTTGGTTGCAACCTTTTGCAGATAATGTGACACAGGGCACACAAGAGCGGAAGGGAGAAAAGCATTTCAACAAAAGCCTGGAACTTCAGTTTAGGTAAATTCAGGAAGGAGAGAGATAGGAAATGGCAGCAACCTTGCCAGGAACTAAAGGAAAAGGATTCTGGCATAAGCCCCAGAGCGAAATGTTAGGTCATCTATAATGAGGGCTGGGTGAAAAACCTTCAACTCAAAATGAAAGATATAATGACACAAAGAAACTTAGGCAACTTTGAAAGCAGTTAAGAAACTAATTCCTCTTTCCTAAAGAAAGTCCTCAGATGAAAGAGAGTCCCTGATCAGCGTGTGTCGAGTTCCATGTAGGATAAACTCTCTTCACAATCTCATGAGCCAAGTTTCTGAGCCAAATTTTTCTTATTTATGAGGAAAAGGAAAGGAAACAGCAACTTAAAAATGAAATGGAGTAGATTAAGCAGAATTTTCCTCAATTAAATATCTTTAATAGGGCATTTCTATTTTTGACCAAATTTCTTGTTATTTAAGTTTTTGCACTTATTATAAATGGCACTGACAGAATACAGCTGGTAATGGCAAGTGAGCCAGTTTACATATAAAATCAGAAAAAGCATATCCTATTCCTTATACTACAGTCATTTAATATTTGAAGGTGAGAGAGAGAGACATAGAGAGAGAGCTATATACAGGAAGAGAATGTATTTTTATAAAGAGTACACATTTTATTTCTCCTGGCACTAGAAATGCTGAACTTCTGAGAAAGATGTTAAACATGAGATCAGAGCTGAATCAAGATAGAAGAGGATAGCCTAAATTTCAAAGATCCCAGGTCTGAAATTATTATCTTTCTTTGCTCCTAAGATTTGGCTCCAATCAGACATGAATTAGACTCACAGTTCTACATTAATTTCAGATTGTTTTCCAACCAGTCATTACAGATGGGCCAGTCATTTTGCACAAACAATATTCAGACCAAATGCCTTGGAAGAAACCCCTTCTCGGTAAGCAAAATGTTCTGATTTCCACCCTGGCACCTTAAGTGCCAGCATTTCAATAACTCAAAATTTTTCTGTGAAGGGGTTAGAAAGTAAGATGTTGTAAATCCACAGTGAGAAAATTTGGGGGTTAGTATGCTAGAGAAAAAATCATTTTTCTCCTTAATAATCTTCCCAGTTGTATAGTAAAGTAAATGGAAAAGTTCTGTAATTGATTGTGTTAAATCACTACCTATCCGCTATCCCCTGGGGTTGATAAGGAAAATTATTAACCATCAGTAAAACTGCTAACTGCCCTGGAACACAGTACATATTGGGTGGACAGTCACTTGAATGCTATGTTGGAACCTTCTCTTTGGACCACAGGCCATGCTGACTTACAGTTTGAGGCTCACATCTAAAACTATAGGTTTCTGGTCCATCGTTTCTTCATTTTTCTGGGGGTCATTTAAGCCCCTCAGATGTGAATTTTACGCATGCTACATGGGGTATATTTTAAGACACACACCTTTTAATTTTGGTAAAAATCTATCTGGCCATTTTCCTACTATGCAGTA
This sequence comes from Phocoena phocoena, assembly GCF_963924675.1. NCBI lineage: Eukaryota > Metazoa > Chordata > Mammalia > Artiodactyla > Phocoenidae > Phocoena > Phocoena phocoena. The sequence goes on along the minus strand of NC_089220.1, from coordinate 130,931,103 downwards.
AAAAACACATTTCAAAAAATGCGTATTTACATAGACAATGATAGCTAACACATACCATGTACCAAGTAATTATCTACATTGTTTTTCATTTAGGCTTTATATTAAAACTGCCAAGTAGATATTTTGATCATCATTTTCTTGATAACAAAAATTTTGACTCAAGAGAACTTAAGAACTTGCCCAACTTTGTTCTACCAGTAAGTGACAGCTGAAATTTGAACTTAGATTTTTCTGTTTCCTAAGTCTGTATTCTTCTGCCTTTACATTCTATGACCTTGTATTCTACAAACTTCTCCTCAGTCATAAAAGTCTTTGCCCTTAAAGCAATACATAGTTATTACTAAGTATAATGATGACTATCTCAATAAGCAATGAGATGCTTTCCCATAATTTGTTTTCAAATTTGTTTCAAACAGGATTGACATACCTTGTGTCTCTTTAGATAAAGGGTAAGCATCCCACCTACTGTTCAGTCCCTACCTTACCACCATCCCTGCCCCCATACCCACCCCAAGTCTCTTCTGTTTTTTTGTTTTTTGGTGGTTTTTTCAAGCTACCTGATTCATGCTCAGGACACTATTGATTACTAATTGTCTTGAAAAGCTCAAGCTCACTAGGCTGCTGTGTGCTCAAGCTCGCTAGGGGACTTTGGATAGGAGTTTGGGCTTTCTCATTCTATCACTATAAGCACTGCCGGTGGAAATTTAAAAGAAAAATAAGAGCCCAAAAGGGTTCTAGGCATAAGTGACTTGATTAAAATTATTTAGCCATTCAATTAGAGCTTTAGAAAATCCACGTGGATTTCTTTCTATTTGTTGTCAACCCTGTCTATAGCTACATAGAGTTTTTTGAAATCGATTTAATTACATACATAAAAATGCCCCAAACTTATGTCCCAAACTTAAGCAGTTGGAATACAAATTTCCCACTTCCCCCTACCCGCTGACATTAAATTCTTCTCAGCTGATGTGGTTTTAAAGCTAAGAATGTTTTCTTTCTTTTACAGCTTAATGTTACACAAGACTTTCTCTGGTTCTTCCAACCTAATGCCACACGTGACATTCTGTCCCCATCAAAAATCAAATCATTTCTCAAAGAAAACTGGCATCAAGGCAAACCCTAGAGATGAAAGAAAGGGTTAAGTTTACTTCCAATATTAGGGAATGATTCGGAAATAAATGTCGAGGTTAAAAAGTCCAGATGGTAATTCAGCTGTATCCTTACTATAAACATGATTTGATTTACGGGAACTACTAATGGTATCTCAGTTTAGATCTGTACGGCTTTGCTTTCTCTCATCTGAGTTTTAAATTCATCAGATTCTTTTACTCCCACTATCAATCCTTCACTACAAAGAGACACTCCTAATCAAGAATTTGGGAGTATTTTAAAATGCAGAAATTGATCAATGTTAACAACCTTAATCCATGCAAATTACTGTCTGTTGTCATTATTTATAACCGGGCGGAAGTGCTTATTCAAAAAATCCTCAAAGAGCTCTGACAATTCATGCTTCCAGTTGTGAATCATCTTTTGCTCTTTTTCCCTCTTTCATAAGGGATCACACTGAATTAGTTTTCACTTTTTTTTCTTTGCCTGACATGGCAATTATTAGCTTTCTTGGCTTTGTCAGAAAAATCCATCGGAAATGTTTATCTCCTGGGGCAAATCTCAGGGAAACAGCATGTTTATCACTTCAAGGGACTGTAATCCAAAGGCAGCCCCAGGCCCACCAGTTTTATGACACAAGAACCGAAGGAGAAACATCCATGTGATTGAGAAGCAATGGTACAATAATCCTCTGTCCTGAGCTTCACTGTCACCCCAGCCCCTCTTTGTTCTCCGACCTCTGCTTGATTAAATGTACGAGCTGAAGTAATACTACTTTAATGTCTTTGCAGCTGACTTCATCAACTACCAAATTATTGGTCTGGAGAGTAGACACCCTTCACAATTAGGTCATTTTCTTCCATAGTGAGAATCAATGTGTTCTATGTGGTGGCTACTGCTAATATCTAATTTGAATATCATCTCAGGAAAGAATATCATTGGAAATAGAAGGATGGCAGGAATGACCAGATCAGCTGTATTTTACTTTATTCCATTATGAGGATAAACATAACTGAGGTTTCTTGTTCTATGATAGACACACAATTTTGTATCTTTCTTCACATCCTTTCAAGGCCCAGTTCTAATGTCATTTGTTATGATAAATGACATATTATGACATATAGTCATTCCCAAAGCTGAATAAACTACTTCATCCTCTGGGCTTCCAGTGGTATTGTGGACACACTTTGATTCATTCACTATTCAGCACACATATAAAAAAACAAACAACCCAATCCAAAAATGGGAAGAAGACCTAAATAGACATTTCTCCAAAGAAGATATACAGATTGCCAACAAATATATGAAAAGATGCTCAACATCACTAATCATTAGAGAAATGCAAATCAAACCTACAATGAGGTATCACCTTACACGGGTCAGAATGGCCATCATCAAATAATCTATAAACAATAAATGCTGGAGAGGGTGTGAAGAAAAGGGAACCCTCTTGCACTGTTGGTGGGAATGTAAATTGATAGAGCCACTATGGAGAGCAGTATGGAGGTTCCTTAAAAAACTAAAAATAGAACTACCTACCATATGACCCAGCAATCCCACTACTTAGCATATACCCTGACAAAACCACAATTCAAAAATAGGCATGTACCTCAACGTTCATTGCAGCACTATTTACAATAGCCAGGAGATGGAAGCAACCTAAGTGTCCATCGACAGATGAATGGATGAAGATGTGGCACATATATACAATGGAATATTACTCAGCCATAAAAAGAAACAAAATTGAGTTATTTGTAATGAGGTGGATGGACCTAGAGTCTGTCATACAGAATGAAGTAAGTCATAAGAGAAAAACAAATACTGTATGCTAACACATATATATGGAATCTAAAAATAATAAAGGTTCTGATGAACCTAGGGGCAGGACAGGAATAAAGATGCAGACATAGAGAATGGACTTGAGGACACAAGGAGGGGGAAGGATAAGCTGGGACGAAGTGAGAGAGTAGCGTTGACATATATACACTATCAAATGTAAAACAGATAGCTAGTGGGAAGCAGTTGCACAGCACAGGGAGATCAGCTCGGTGCACCTTTGTTGACCTAGAGGGTTGGGATAGGGAGGGTGGGAGGGAGATGCAAGAGGGAGGGGATATGGGGATATATGTATACATAGCTGATCCACTTTGTTATATAGCAGAAACTAACACAACATTGTAAAGCAATTATACTCCAATAAAGATGTTTAAAAAAAATGTTCTAGGCCTGTGTTAGAGCTTGAAATACAATCAAGACCAAGACAGAGTTTATGCACTCCAGGGAGAAAGGTAATGGGCAGTTACAATAAACTACCCATAAGTGGTAAACTCAATATATGATCAGAGCATGTAAGAAGGGCATCTTCCTTGTTAAGGGCATGACCCTTCCAGAGTTCACAAGGAGAGTTTGGTCCCAGTGAGTAGGAAAAGTGATAAGGCAGAAAAAGCCTCCTTAGTTTAAGGAAAGAGTTCACAATTTCTCTTTTCAGAAGGGAAGGAACAGATTTGGGGGAGAACTGCTAATAGAACAAATTGTTAATGCACAAAATCCAATATTGATAATTGACTAAAAATAGACTGGATAAATAAGCAGAGGTCTGTTTATAAAAGATTAAGTTAAGAATTTACATTGTATTAAGGGCAATGGAGGCTGGAACTTACAGTGATGATAATGGAGATTTGAATGCAGCAAATCATTATGGGAATAGAGAAAAGTAAAGAAAGTTGTCAATTATTAGAAGATAAAATCAACAGATGACTATCTGGGTGCAGGAGCCAGATAGATGTAAACAAAAGGATGATACACAGGTTTCTGTCCTGAGAACTTGGGAGGCAGTGAAAACTTTGGCTGAGGTAGGGAACTCAGTAGAAAGAACCACTTCAGGGGAGAAAGTACTGAGTTTGGTTTGGTGTTGAGATTAGGTTGTCTGTGAAACATTAATTTGAGATATCTAAGAGATATCTATCTTGTATGGTAGGTTTGCCTTCAGAAAGACATCTAGACTGCAGATGGGTACTGGGAAGCAACCACCAAAGATCTGGTAACTGATAGATGAAACTACTTAGGAAGTGTGTATAGCATGAAAAAAGAAGAGAGCTGAGGTTTGTACACTGAAGCAATATAACAATTATGATTTGGATGGGAACTAAGAAGAATTAGCCAGAGAGGAAAACCAGGGGGAATTAATTACCACCAAGGAAACCAAGGAAAAAGAATAGTTTATGAAGGAGATGAGGCCAGGGGTAGTACATTTCAAGGAAATAATATAAAATTGAAAACCAATAAGCATCCATATAATTTTTAGAAGTAAATAAGTTACTGGTGGACTTGGCTAGAGCATTTTCAGGAAAGTGTGGAGGTCAAAGACAATTTGCAGCGATGTAAAGAGGGAAAAATGGAAACATGTAGAATAGTTTTACAAAAGACTTGGATAAGGGAGATAAATACCTTTATTATAAACCACACAGTTCTTTTTAATGTGCAAAATATCCCCCCCCCACCTCACTGCCCCAATTCACAACACTAGATTGAATTCTTGTAGTCACTTGAGTTTTTCATATATTTAGAGATTCTCGGTGACTAGCCTAGTGCCTGGAGCTCCATAAATATTTTGAAATAAATGAGTGACTGGGGCAGAAGTGATGAACAGTTTTTCCATCACTATTTTCCAGGGAAACACCAATTATTTGGATAGAAATTATTTGGGGGGACTGCAGTACAAATCTAAGTCCAATGAATTAAGTCTTTAAGAGGTTAGGATGCCACATATTTAATTACCTTTTCAATGGAACTCAGTGATACCCTTCTCTCTGATAGAAAACTGACTTTCTAAATTGAATTAAAACTTGTGTATGACAGGATTATTATACTAGAACAGTCCCACTGCAAGTACAGAAGACTTTATTATGGCAATAACTGAAGAACTAAAATAGATGTCTATGTAGACAGCTACACATTTACTGCCTGAGGCTTAGAACCAATCATAACTCTAGGTGAACTCAATTCCTCAAAGCACCAGGAGAAGCCAAGGAGCCTTCCAGGTGACCTCTGGTTGACTGGCTTCTGGAATATATATAGCATAGGTTGAAGTGTGCTATCAAAATCAGCACTTAAGTATTCTCAAAGCCATTAAAATATTATTTTCAAAGAGAAAGAACTACAGACTGAATATAAGAAGTGTCTGTTTTATGACATGTGGGATTTGGAGCTCAGGAGGGGCAAAGGTGCTGAAGATGTGGATTTGGATGGGACTAATATGCAGATGTTGACTCAAGGAAGGAGGGTCTGTAAGAGTGAGCAGAGAGCATTGCATCATTGGAAGAGGAGAGAGCTGTCTCCAGATCCCTCTGGTACACTGGTCAGGGAGAGAATTCTTAACGGGACTTAAGAGGAATGGTCTCCATGCTACAGCGGCATGCATTCCATTTCTAATCTTCCTCTTTTGCATTTTGAAAAAGGAAAATACAATCATCAAATTAAGCATCAGTCACCTCTTGAGATATGTTTTAAAATATTGTTTTTTTCAGTTAAAATATTGTCCCAATGTATTGCATGTATTGTTTTGGACCTTACTGTGAACACTCAATCAGGATTTATTGAGCACCTACAATAGACTCCATGTCCCAAGAAACATCTAGGCACTTAAATTTGAATTAGTTTGTATTGTGGCCACCATCAATGTAGAAACAAGGAATTAAGGTCCCCAGAGAAAATGGTCCTGGATTACATACCAGAAGGAGGCAGGGCCAGAATTTGAACCCATATATTCTGAATCCTATGATCTTTCTATGATGGTTGGTATGGCTATTTGATACACACATTAACCCATAGGATATGTGTTTTCATATCTTTCTCAACATTTTAAGATTCCAAGGCCTGTAGAACCAGTCATGAACCTGTGAACCTGTGAATGTTGTAAGAGGCATCAGATATATAAACCTCCTCCCACCTCCCACAGGTGTCTCTGTAGCTTAATTCAGAGTCTGCATGACAATGGGCCAGAGGTATAGTACTGAGTGATTATCCTCTGAGCTTGGGTTTCTCCAAATGCCAGTGTATAGAAATACATGAGAAAATATGTATATTAAGCTGGTCCAATGTCAAATACAAAGAATCATAGCCTACATGTGACATGGAAAGTATGGTCTTCCGTGTTTTAGAAAGTGTGTCGGGCATCTTTTTGCCTTAAGGCATAATCTCTGACAATTGGAAGTTCAAGTCCGTTTGGTCCTTTTCAATCAGTAGGGGGTGGCTCAATTACACTGTAGAAGCACAAGCAGTTTAAACAAGGTATAACATACCAGCCCCCATATTTTGACAAGAAAAGAGGAATTTTTAAGTGGCAGTCCATGTTCACAGAACATTAGATAACTAAGTCAAATTTCAGGAAGAAAAGCAAGGGAGAGACTAGATGCTATCAGGTTTCTGGGAGATCAAAGAGGAAGAAATTTCTTTTTCTCCAGAAAAACGTGGGTGGAGGAGAGGGCTGTAGGGATCTGCTCTGTGATCTTTAGGCAACCTGATGTGCCGTTAAAACCTCAAGGCGCTTGACAGTTTCAACTGTTTATCCTTATATGCTTTAATTATTGTGGTTATAAAATATACACACACAAGAGAGTATCAATGACACAATACACAAGAGCTCAATGAGTGATTATAAAAACATGCATGTGTAATCAGCAAGCACTTCAAATTTTAGCATGCCCAAAACCTTGCTTGTCTCTAACAAATGCCTTCCCAATCACAGCACCATTCTTTCCCCCGAAGATCACTACTCTTGTGATTTTAAAGGAAAATTTGCTTTAATCTACATTAATACCCACATATGCATCCCTAAACATGATAGTTGAGCTCTGCCTGTTTTTGAACTTTGTGTAAACTTTATTCTTTTGTGTCTGGCTTTATTTATCCACATTACGTTTGGTACATTCATCAAGGTTTTATGGGTAGCTATAGTTCATTAATCTTCTCATTGTATATTTCACTATTTCATGATCATAAGTTATTTACTCATTCTATTATTGATGAACATTTGATTTATTTTTGGTTTAGATCTATTAAAAATGATGCATTTATGAACTTTCCCGTATCTATGTGTCTCTTGGTACATATTTGAATACGCATATCTTCAACACTAAAAAAAGTGCTATACTGTTCTCCAAAGTGGCTGTGACCAATTTACACTCCTGACAGCAGTGTATGAATGTTTCATATAGCAGGGTTTCTTTACTTTTTAAAAATTTTAGACAGTCTGATATGTATTTAATTGTATCACCTTGTGGTTTTAACTTTGCTTCTGTTGTAAGTGATGATGTTGAGCTTCATTATTCATTTGGATACATCTTTTATGAAGTGTTTCCTAGGTCTTGTGTCCATTTTTCTATCTTTTTTTTTCTTTTTATTGATTTATAAAGAAGTTCTTTATATATGATAGACACAGCCTATTTGATAATTTTATAAATTTTGTTGGCAGGTAGAAAAGAAAATAGTTTTTATTTGTTGCTATGTATCAGACAACTATGCCAAATTCATTTATTTACACATTGTACTTATTTATCAAAATGTATTTGTTGATTCTCCTGAATTTTATACATAAAAACGTGTCATCTGTAATAATAACAGTTTTGTTTACTCTTATCCAATACTTAGGGCTTTGATTTAATTGTCTTGTTCATTTCATTGGTTAGTATCCATAGAAAGTATATTTTTTATTGTTGTTGCTGTTTTCAGTCTCAAAAGGACAACTTGGAATACTTTACCATTAAATGTGCTCTTTTGATGTGAGTTCTGACATACACTCTCTATTGGAGAAAATAAATTTCTTTCTATTCACATAATGCTGATATTTTTTAAAATGTTATGAGAGATGTTGATCTTTTTAAGATTCAATTTTTCCATCTATCAAAATACTCCTATCATATAAAAAATTTATTCTGCTAATGCAGTAAATAACAGTAATTTTATATTTCAGATGCCAAACTAGCCTTGCATTCTTGGAGTAACTCCAAATTGGTAATTGTATTTTTGAATTTTTATTTAATAATTTTATCTATATTAATGAGTGACATAATTACACTATAATTGTCTATTATATTAATGCTGCTTCAGATTATGATATCAAGGTTATGCTGACCTCATAAAACAAATTAAGAATTATTGCCTCTTTATTTATTCTCTGGAATATTTTGCATGAGATTTTAATTTTCCTTAAAGTTTTGTGAAGTTTTCTGGCAAAACTACCTGGAATTTTTCTTGAGGCAAGTATTTCAATTATTGATTCAATTTTTTTCTGAAAGGAGTGGTATTCAGCTTTTAAATTTATTTTTGTATTTATTTTGCTAAATAGTATTTTTCTAGGAATTTGTCAGCTAAAATTTCAAATTTACTGGCATAAATTTCCTCAAAATATATTTTTTTCTTTCAATGCCATAAGTTTAGTAATGATGGCCTTGATATAAGTTATTAGTTCCTTTGCATATATTTCTTTATCAAACTCATCACAACTATAGTAATTTTTTCAAATAAAAAACTTTTTACTTGGTTGCTCTATTATGTATTTATTTTTTATTTCATTTACTTTTATACTTATATTTATTATTTCATTTTTTGTAATTCTTTTGAATTTAGTTTGTTGTTCTTTTTCTAACCTGAGATGGTTTTTAAGATTATTACTTTTCACCCATCCTTATTTCCAAAGATGTGCATTTAATGCTATACATTTTCCTTTAATCATGGCTTTAGCTGTCTTCCAAAAGTTTTAAGATACCTTACTTTTTATTATCACTCAGTTCCAGATACTTTTTAAGTTCTCATTTTGATTTTTTTCCTTCACCTCTGGGTTATTCTTCCATCTCCTGGAATATAGTATACATGTTTACTTTAAATTCTATGTTTGATAGCTATAGTATCTCAAGCCCTTAAGAGGCTTTGTGTAATGTCTGAAGTTTCTTCTGGTTTTTCTTCATATTGCTTTAGTTTCTTATAAGCCGGTGATATTTTACTATGTGCTATAAATTATACTTTCAAAATTGTTTGTAGAAATAACACAAAGCCTGTTGTATCTTCCTCCAGATATGATTTACAGTTATTTCTGCCAGTTACTGGAGGCATTAGCAGTCTGGAATTCTCTTCATCCAGTGTGCTGACTGAGAAAATTCAAAGCTAAGCTGCAGTCTCTATGAGCTGCAATCTTTCCCTAAACTAGAACTTTTCTGTGGCTCAGCTTAAATGAGGATTTTCATCTGGGCCCCTTTTACTGAGTTCCAAACTCTAATCCCTGATTCTCTGGCCTCCACAGATGGCTAGAATCACTGATGATTCCTTCAACCACTCAAATACCAGATACTGAATGGCAACATCCCTCAGTGGAAAAGTGACCCCAAATCCTAGACTCACTCTCATTGGACCTCTGTCCCCCTCCGGTATCCTGGCCTAGTCATTTTCAGAGTCCTGTTAGTAATCTTATACTTTCCAAGGGAATACATATCCAGCTTTTCTCTGGATAAAGAAGATACTCAAATTGCTTGGTTTTTCATTACTCGAAGCAGAAGTCCAGCCAGAGATATTTTTCTTCCCTAATATAAATAAAATACAACAAAAGGCTTCTTGTTTCTGATGTATCAACTTAACTAGGCAACATAAGTTACAGGCTTAACTTATTCACTGTCTTAGCTTTTGTCCTGATGCAATTGGATCTTAACTCAGTTATATCATTTTAGCATATTGCTCTGAGCAATTTTTCCTGTCAAAAGCATATGGTGTTTTTAGTTCTACTGTTAATTCCTTTCCACTGGACTTGTTTAAAACATGCTCATTTTCAATTTAGAACCTGGGTTATTCATGCATTACTTTCTAAAATGCCTGGCTAGTTTCCTCAGGAGATTAAATTATGAACTGGTCACTCAGATTTGCCTAGATTTTCCAGGAATTATTTGTAGAATTATCAAGTACCAGGTATTCAAGCTTGAGAAAGACCGTACCCTGCCTTGCTAGTCTAGGAAGCATTGCCCCCCTTATTTCATGTGGAATGCCTCTATCAAAGCAAAAGAAAAATGAGAGCCCGGGAGCCCTCACTTGAGAGAAGATTTGACTCTAAAGTCATATGAAACTATTCCAAAATTTATTCAGGGTGTTCAATGAAGACTCACAAGAATATGGAGCCATGCACCTACATACATGTCACAGTGAACTGGATTACCCAGACTTCTAGGAAGCTGCCAATCAAAATGAGGGAAAAGAAGTCATTTTAAGAACGCTGAAAATAAAAGTCCTCTTGTTTAGATTTCTAGTTAAAGTGAATATTATTATTTTTTTCTGTTCTGAATCTCTCTTTCTTTCGGAAATCTCCTCTTCCCTACCTTGGAGAAATTGCTTCTCCCTCCCTTTTCAAATATGTGATCTGAAATGGTGCCATGGTCAGTATACTTCCATCATCATTATAGTTGATCTAGGTGTGGGAATATTTCACAATCTGAGGACCATATTCCCCTTTCACAGCCATTGCTCTGAGGGGTGGGTGACCAGAATCTGGGCAATCAAGCTAGAACCTGTGATTTAAACTAATTTTTTTTTTTTTTTTTTGCAGTACGCAGGCCTCTCACTGCTGTGGCCTCTCCCGTTGTGGAGCACAGGCTCCGGACGCGCAGGCCCAGCGGCCATGGCTCATGGGCCCAGCCGCTCCGCGGCATGTGGGATCCTCCTGGACCGGGACACGAACCCACATCCCCTGAATCGGCAGGCGGACTCTCAACCATGTGCCACCAGGGAAGCCCTAAACTAATGTTTAAACTAACTTTTCCCACTGTGATGGCCCAGAGTGACCATCAGAGGTAATGATGCTCACTCAGAGAAAAGCAAAAATGAATAATATTGGGTTGGCCAAAAAGTTCCTTTCATTTTTAAGTAACAATAAAAGACACATTTTTCACTTTCACCAAGAACTGTATTAAACAATGTAATCACCATTTTGTTCCACTACCTTCTGTCATTTTTTCAGATAACTTCATAATTCCATCTTCTCAAAACTTTTTCTCTTTTTGAGCAAAGAACTGTTCTGGATGCCTTTTACAGCCTTCTAGGGAATTGAAATTTTTTCCATTAAGAGAATTTTTTAAAGTCCAAAATAAATGGAAATCCAAAGGTGCAATGTCTGATGAATATGGCAGATGAATCAGAACTTACCAGACAAGCTGTAACAGTTTTTGCCTGATCATCAAAGAAACATGCAGTCTTGCATTATCCTGATGGAAAATTATGCCATTTCTGTTGACTAATTCCGGACACTTTTCATCAAGTGCTGGTTTCAGTTAGTCTAATTGGGAGCAGTACTTGTTGGAATTAATTGTTTAGTTTTCTGGGAGGAGCTCACAATAGAAGACTCCCTGCCAATCTCACCATATACACAACATCATCTTCTTTGGATGAAGACTGGCCTTTGGCGTGGTTGGTTTTGGTTCATTTCACTTGTCCCACCATCTCTTCCATTCCACATTATTGTACAGTATTCACTTTTCATCACCCATCACAATTTACTTTAAAAACAGAACATTTTCATTACGTTTCAGTAGAATCGCATGCAGAAATACGGTCAGGAAGGTTTTTTTCGCTTAACTTATGTGGAACCCAAACGTCAAAGTGATTCACATAACCAAGCTGGTACAAATGCTTTTCAGCACTTGATTTGGATATTTTGAGTATGTTGGCTATCTCTCACGTGGTATAACATTGATTGTTCTCATCTAATGGCTTGATTTAATCGCTATCAACTTCAACTGGTCTACCCAACCATAGAACATCATCCAGTGAGAAATCTCCAGCATGAAGCTTCGCAAACCACTCTTGACACATTTGATTAGCCACAGCACCTTGTCCATACACTGCACAAATCCTTTTTTTCTTTTGCATTTCAGTTGTGCTTTTACCTTTCTTAAAATAATAAAGCACAATGTGACGAAAATATTGCATTTTTCCTTCCATGTGCAATATTCAATTGGCTACACAAATATTCACCAATTTTGATATGTTTTTTTTAAATGCACACTGATATGACAGCTGTCACAATGCAATCGAACAAAATTGTTTCGAATGAAGGTAAAGACAACTAAATGCTACGAGAACTGTCTTGCGGAAAAATTTGAATGAACGTTTTGGCCAACCCTTAGTAAAACTTCTGATGACACTTAAGTATGATACCCTGCTGAGCAGGAGGCCCAGTTGTACTCCTTGCCCTTCCACCAGTGGAACAAATGGTCCACTAAGTTCCTCTTTTTGGTCTAAACTACTTTAAGTTGGATTCCTTTCATTTGTGACTAAATTTGTAGGGTTGACAGATAAAATAGAGGATGCCTAGTTAAATCTGAATTTCAGATAAACAACAAATAATTTTTAGTTTTGTTGCAGTATATGAATACAAATTAACCTTCAGTTAATATGAATTCAGGTAAACAGAAATAATAATTGAGTATAAGTATGCCCTAATTATTGCATGAGACCTACTCATACTAAAAATTATTTTTTATGTACCTAAAGTTCAAATTTAACTTGGTATCCTATATTTTTGTTTGCTAACTCTGACAAAATTGAGTTAAAAGAATCTTGATCAATGGACTGAAACCCACTGTGTAAAGTAAATGAAGTAAGACAAATACTATATGATATCACTTATATGTGGAATCTAAAAAATAATATAAATGAATCTATATACAAAACAGAAACAGACCCACAAACTAGAAAACAAACTTATGGTTACCAAAGGAAAAAGGAAGAGGGGGAGGGGTAAATTAGGACTTTGGGATTAACATACAAACTACTATACGTAAAATAGATGAGCAACAAGGATTTGCTATACAGCACAAAGAACTATATTCAATATCTTGTAATAACCTATAATGGAAAATAATCTGAAAAATATATATATGCATAGCCGAATCACTTTGCTATATATCTGAAGCTAACAAAAGATAGTAAATCAACTATATTTCAATTATAAATAAATAAATAAATAAATAAATACTTGATCAATGTGTAGATCATATTCTGGTTGTACATTTTGATCTTTCATGGATCAAAAAAACACTTTTTCTTTCATTAAAAGTGTGTTAAAAATAAGGGTGCTCATTTTTATTAACTAATTTATTCTTATAATGATTGGTTTATTTTTACCTTAACTCAATTTAACAATTTTCCTTTTACTGAATTTCCACTGTGTGTAAGACAGTGTGCAGATTGCAATAAGGGATAAAAACAGATGTGCAATCCTTGTTTCTAAGGACCTGAAAATCTACTTCAGGGAGAAAAACTAAATTTGTTGCTGTAATTTGTAGAAAGTATAAAACAGGAGAGTACAACTTCCCATTTATTTAGCATTAGATAATTTATAGACTATTTTCAGATAACTGTTCTCATTGAATTCTTACAACTTTGTAACGTAGAATTATTATATTTGTTCCCATATTTGTACAGAATAAATTGAATTTCAAAGACATTACATGAATTTCCTAGATCTCTCTGATGACATACAATACAACCAAATTTTAATTCCAGTTATTTATACTCAGAAGTTTTCCACTCTATTACTCTGCCATTAATCATTCAGTAAACCTTCGGAATACATGGCATAGAGAATAGACCAACAGTGATATAAGGAAATGTTAGGTGGAGTCTGTAGATGACTTTATGAAGGAGGTAGAATATGAGAAGGGCTTTAAAAAATGGATATGATTTAAGTAGCAAAACACAGAAGAAATAAAAAGGTATTTAGGAAAGAGGAACACAAGTGATATGAGGAGAGAGAGAGCACCCGTTCATAAGAGGTCAATGGAGTGAACAGTCCATCTGGGATAGAAGTCTTGGCAAGTTATTAAGTTGAACTCTGCTTTGTGCCTGCACTCACATGGGTGAAAGAGAAGGCATAATCATGAACACAAATCACTGACAGGAAATCACAGCACATACCACTGGTCCATTGAGTTGACACCTTGACTGGGCAACCACTATGTGGACTTTGCCTCCAGTGGATACTTTAAGATAGCAGTAACAGCAGGGGCAGAGAGGAGATGAGCTCTGCCCAGACAAGAGATAAAGAGACCACATATTTCCCATTCTTGAGGTCAAGGAGACATGCCCAACTACACGTGCTCAGAAAGGCTCCTCAGGGGTCAAAAAAGGAGGAGGCACCACCCCATAGTAGGTGATGTCAACCTACCCATAGACCTCTGTGCTAGAATCCATCTTGGCTAAGAGATGCATGTGCACACAGGGGAAGACTCTGAGATAAACCAAATACGGAGTCAGAGCCAAGCAAAGCAAAATGATTGGCCAGAGGAAAGCTGGAAGGAATGCCCCATATAAGTGATTCAAACTACTCTGAGGGGGCAACTCTCTCTCTGAGCCCACCCCTGTGTGCCTATTCACATGTACTCTTTTCTTCCTAATAAACAATTTACTTGTTTCACTACTTTCCATCTCTTTGTGGGAATTCATTTCTACCAAGCCTAGAGGCCAGGGTCTTGTCACTGGTCACTGGCCCTCATGGTCTAGTGGCTACGATTCAGTGTTCTCACTGCCATGGCCTGACTTCAGTCACTGGTCAGGGAACAAAAATCCTGCTTCAAGCCACTGCAGACCGAGGCCACCTGAGGTCAAACCCAGGCAGTGAAATATAGGGACACTGAGCCATTTAGGTTCTTGGCAAGATAAAAATTATATGGGAATTAATATGGCAGAAATTGCTAGAATATATTATGTATCAGAATAACTAAGATAATAATTAGTTATCTGAGGGAGTGGTGTTGGTGGCAGAGTCTTTTAAGACCTACCTGGGGTCAGGAATGGGGAGTTTCTTAAAGTATTTCCCCAGTTACAGGGTATGATCACTAGACGTAAGACAAAGAGACCAGATGGGAGGCTGTCACAGTATTCCAGGTTTGAAAAAATGTGGATATGAATTAGGAGTGTGACTGGCAAAGAGAAAGACAGAAAGGCATACATTTGAGAGATGGTTAAAGAAAGATACACAGAATTAAAGGGCAAAGTGGAAATAGAATGGATATTATTGATAATTGATGACTTCGAGGTTTCTAAATTAGGACTGGAAAAATAATTGAACCCCTGATTTAAAGGAGATATTTGGCCCTGTTAAATGGTTTATTTTTGCTGTTTTGAACTTATTTTGTACTTTTAGCGGGCGAGAGAGAACAGAAGTAGACAAAAGATAGAGGCTGAATCCACAGTCACTCGGCAACTCCCCACTTTTCCAAATTAGTGAAAATCCTTTTGGAGATTAGACAAATACTTGAACACTCTCTGGGTCACCCCAGATCTGCTTGGACGGTTTCAGTTTCTATATCTTCTCTCCATGGCATGATGGGACCACATATTTCCTGTAGTTTTTTTGGTTTTTTACTAAAATGGACTTTTAAATTTGTGTTGTTATCCCATTATTCTACCAGTAAAGTTGTGTTTGGTAGTGCTATTACCAAGTGAAGTCAAGGTCACCAGGGAAGTTTTTGGCTTTGCTGGGAATTCTCACTCACTAAACTCCCAGTAGTTGTGTATCAAAACAGGTTACTGCTACGGTTTGTCAGCCATGCTCAGTGGTATAAGCTCGCACACCATCTGTTCTCAGATGCCTGGTTTTGCCCAGAGCTATTTGTTCCTCTTTGTTTTCCCCCACCAATTTCCACAAATACCAAGCAGGCAAATTTTAACAAATTTTACTAATATTGGAGTGATTGAGTGTTACATGAATTAAACTTGGGGAGGCTACCTCATTGAGGGGCTGTGCTGACATTCATGCATAAGGAGAAATGGCAAATCCCCTGCAAACAGATGGTCCCTGGACAGACTCATCTTAAAATGTTAGAAGGAGGTGAGAAGTCATTCCGTCTTTTCTATGTAGCTCTTTTTGCCTTCCACTAAACCTGAGGCCAGGGGGGGAATTAGCATTTACACAGCATTATAATCATCTTCCATTACTGAGAGTTATTATGTACTGGTCTCTATACCAGGCATTTTACATGTAAGAGCACAGTTAAGAAGGTATTCAGTTGGTTAGTCGAATCATTATTTTCAAGATCAAACTCACCTTTAAAAATTAGAGAACATAGCTGCCTTCATCCTATACTGATGAATCTATTCTTGGGGAGAAGCCAGGGGACCTGTCTGTTTAACAAGAGCCCAGTGATTCTCAGAGTCAGGCAATGTGGAAAATTCTGAAGAGGAGAATAATTGAGTTAAGTCAGAGAAACTGGTGTGAGGTCCAGCTCATCAACTGAGGTCACTTTGATTCAATCAATCTCCACAAATCTTCGTTTCCTTAGTTTTGAAATAAGAAAAATAGTATAAATCCGTTTTAATGAAAAGGCAAATCTCTACTGCACAAGTAAAGTATCTGGTACTCAGTCAATATAAAATATATTATCTTTATATTATATGTGTATATATAAGAAATTACTGTTAACTTAAAAACGAGAGAACATAAATACTGTGATACATTTGAATGAAAAGACTGTTCAATGATTCATAAAGTTGTTGGTAAATAATCTTTTACTGTCTAAAATTTAGTAACTAAGAAACGAAAGTCTCCAGCCATTTAAAATCACTCATGTCCTCTGCTGAACTTGCCATAGTCAACCACATTAATTAACTAAAGCAAATCTAGATGTTCTGTGCCAAGGTCAGAGAGTACAGGCATGCAGAAAATCCAAACTATGTAGATAAGCCATCTGGGGCTTGGGATATACTATTAGACATTTTATAACATTTTTATATTGTGTTATGTTTAGCTTGGGAGCTATTCCAACTATTATAGGCAGTTTCGAGTAAAATTTTAGACAAATGTTAACTAAAATTTTACTGGAGGTAGAGTTTGTAATACTAATAAGTGTGTGTTTTTTTATGTTCTTTCATTTAGTGAGTATTTATTTAGTCCTGCCACATATAAGGTATTGTTTGGCCACTGGAAAGGCTACAATGACTTTCAAAATATGGAATTTATAATTTAGTGGCAACAAGGAGGAAATAAGTCAGAAAAAGACACAGTCATTGAAGAAAGACTGCAAAACCTAGATTTTCCTCCCTGAGAGGTATTAAGCCTTGCCCACATCCATTGTGAGTATAAATGTGTCATGTATTAAATGCATATTCATATCCCTTCCACAGTTCTAGTTCTACAGACGTGAAAACAACTGAATATTGTTAAAACTTCAGTGTTGTCTTTGAACTTGTCCACTCTGGTCCTGCTTCTCTAAGTTTAAGACTGCATTTGGAGAACTCAGTAATTAAGGAGGGAGGCAAAGCAGCTGATACATCCCACTTGGATGGCATAGATTTGCGGTTGAGCTCTTCTCTGCTCTTGCTTGCCATGCAAATTTGGGCACCTAATTTATGTTTTCAGAGCTTCATTTTCCCATCTATAAAAATGTACAGTCTCTAGTGAACCACCCAGCAATAAAGGAAGATTTCTTTTAGATAGCAGGAGAGTCCTTATTACTCTGTAAACTGAGTGGAAATTTAATGATGGTAAAGAATTACTGAAGTGAAATTTTAGAGTGATGATATTAAGTTTATTTTTTATAGAGGTCATCTTTTGAGGATATCCACTGAAACATACAGAGGTTCAGTACTGTATTATCTTTACCTTCATTTATTGAAATATATAAATTGAAAAATACATTTATAAATTGAAATAGTCTATAACAAAAAATTTTTAAATGTAAGCTATTCGAAGAATGGCATGAAGGGAATGCCTTTTCCCAAAACCAAAACATTTTTTAACCTATCTTTCTCATGGGATTTTGCCATGTATTCAGGGATACACTGGGTATACATAGGCAACAAAGGAAGAACTATGGAAATAATCCCCCAGCATCCTTAAAATAAAAAGGGAAACCATTGTACAATGCCAAAATCTGGGAAGGCCCTCCAGCTTCCCTATCCCGGATCCCCCTTTTATGGCGTCTACTACAATGTGAATTTATGTTCACCAGAATATCACCTACTATATAACAAGTAGAGTATAAAGTACCATATTGGACTACCATATGGCTACTAACCTCAGAGGTTGGTAGCAACTATCAATGTAGAAATTTGAGAGCAGAATGAGCCTCAGGATAGAACCAGTTCTCACTCAAGCATGCTATATAATTGGCTGTAGTGAGAAACTAAAAAAATGTCTCAGAAACCAGATGGATTTGAAATGTTCCATTATTCATAAACACTTTTTTTTTGCATTTGTACTTGTTCCCATTCCCAAATATTCTGCCACAGAAATTTGCTGAAGAAGGTGTGAAAAGGGACAAAAATCTTTGCTTGCTTTTCTGGAAGGTGTCCCTGCAGCCACTGCACCCAAGGAGCTAGAAGAAATGGCTGGGGCAGTTTCTTTAAAGACCCCTTTCAGTCTATTCATGTTATATGTGAATGTATGTATAGGGGAGTCTTTGGATGTGTGGGGAAGGCTTGTTGTGAACATGGCCATGGGTAATCATGGGATTTCTGAGCCTGGAGGTGTGCAAGCTCATCCTCTCCAAACTCCAAGCTGCTATTTCCCCCTTTTTGATCATTCAAATGACAGTTAGTCACTGATGTCCTTCTGACAGGAAGTGTCTCTCCAGGGAAGGAAATTGCTCGGTTTACTTCCTACCTTCCATCCTCCCCCACCTCCCACTCCTTTCCTCCAGCTAGAGAAAGAAGAAGACAGGGGCTCCTTAAATTGGAGGTGGAGATTTTTTTTTTCAAATAAATAACATGCCGAACATGCCGAGCAGCAAAGGAGAAACTCATCAGTGACATGTATAAACAACGAAGGGTTATAAAACCCTCACAGACAAACAGATTTGCAGTTGGGTAATTTACATACCAGATGAAATGAGAGCAGGAGAGCACCTTTCAAAGAATATTTGTTTGTGAAGAAGAAAATCCAGGCCCTCTGCTCTGTCACCTGGGAATGGAGAACGCAGCTTGTACAATGACCGTGGGACACCAAAACCATAGCAATTCATCAGACATTTTCACTCTCCTTAGAAATAATGCATCTAAATCTCAGAAGGTTGAGAAAATGCCTATTTAAGGCATTAGTGTAATGTTTTTTTGGAGGGGCAGTATGTTTTGTGTGATTTATACTGAGAATTAAATAACTGATGGATTTGAGGTTGGTGATATACAATTAGTACAAAACATTAATCCTGGGACTTCCCTGGTGGTGCAGTGGTTAAGAATCTGCCTGCCAATGCAGGGGACACGGGTTTGAAAGATCTCACATGCCATGTAGCAACTATGCCCGTATGCCACAACTACTGAGCCTGCTCTCTACAGTCCGCGAGCCACAACTACTGAGCCCGAGTGCCACAACTACTGAAGCCCAAGCACCTAGAGCCCGTGCTCTGCAACAAGAGAAGGCACTGCAATAAGAAGTCTGCGTACTGCAATGAAGAGTAACTCCCGCTTGCTGCAACTAGAGAAAGCCTCCGCACAGCAACAAAGACCCAACACAGCTAAAAATAAATAAATAAACAAATTTATTTAAAAAAAAAAATCCTATCCATGCTTTCACACCTAAATCTTACTCATCCCAACTTCAGTTTATATCATCAAAATTGCCAGGACAAAATCCACAAGTCAGAATTTCAATTTAAATGCGATGAAATCTAACTGCTGTAATGGTAAATACAGCCTGCATTTTACTGGGTCACTCATGAGGTTGTTATAGCTACCTAGAATTTTTATATGCCTGGGCTTCAGCTATGGAGAAGAACACAATTTTAAATGATTCAGAACTTAATCTGTAGATGATTTAGCTATAACTTGAGAATATATTTGGACCTCCTCATCAGATTTGTTCAATAGTAAAGATATTTTGAAGTGACCTTAGCAACACTCCCAACCCAGCCTTCTATGATAGGGGTGATACCCATCCCCACAGTCTTTTTTGAAGCATTGCCCAGGGAATACTGCCACTCGCATATTCTCAGATATTGCTTTTCATGATATGTATTATCTCTACAATCCAATGTTGTCTTTAAAATCTCCCAATCATTTTTGGCCTGGAGGAAAATCTAGAGACCATCTCATTCAGCCTTCTCTTTCTGTAACCTATGGGACATCAAATGACTTTCCCAGGGTCAAAAGCTATCTGTAAAAGCCAGGAAGCAAAGTAAGCATATACTTCTCAGATGACAATGGTACCATCCTATTACAGTCTGTTTTGTATTGTTATTCCATTGCTTTATTACTTACCTCCCAAAAGGTTTATAAAACCTATGTTGGCCTGGAGCCGTTTACTTCTTCTTCCACAGTATAATGATGGAAACACATTATAAAAGCAACAAATATATTGAATATGTTGGATAGTGATAAAAAATACAATTTTTTTGTTGAGGGGAAATTCAAGTAACACAAAATTAACTATTTTAAAGTTAACAATTTAGTGAAATTTGGTATATTCCCAATGTTATGCTACCACCATCCCTATCTAGTTGTAAAATATTTTTATCATCCCAAAAGTATACCCAATATCCACTAACAGTTTCTCCTCATTCTTCCCCATCCAGACTCTGGTACCTACCAATCTTCCCCCAACTCTACAGATTCACCTATTCCAAATATTTCATATAAATTAAATCATACACTACGTGACCTTTAGTGCCTGGCTTCTTTCACTTAGCATAATTGGAGTTTCATCCACATTGTAGTATGTATCAGTATATCATTTATTTTTATAGCTAAATAATATTCTGTTGTATGCATATACCCCAACTGGTTGGTCCATTCATTGATTGATGGACATTTAAGTTGTTTTCACCTTTTAGCTCTTGTGTATAGTGCTGCTATGAACATGCATGTACATGACTTTGTTTGAATAACTATTTTCAGTTCTTCTGAGTGTATACCAAGGAATAGAATTGCTGGTGCATGTGATAACTCTATATTTAACTTTTTGAGAAACTGACAAAATCTTTTCCATAGTAGCTGAACCATTTCACATGGAGGAACACAAATTTGGATAGAAAATTAAAAAACATAGTATGATTTTAGTGGACAAAAATATATTCCTTGACAATTTGGTAAGCACTGCTGTGCATTTTGCCATTTATATACATTATCCATTTATAGGTGGAACTCTGACACATCTGGATTTTATGAGATACACATGATGAATTTTCTCAGGATGTGTTCAATTCATGGACCTTCACAAGTTCATATCAATGCTTTCAGTTCCACTCTGCTGCTGTGAACAACCTCTATTGCCATATCAGCTACCCTGATTAGGGAGTATTTGATTATTTAGACTCTAAATTTGACCTTTCTGATGTGAGAAGTTAACAATCTATCTTAATGTTCTCAGTCATCTTTTAGAGTTTAAATATTTACTTTTCTACGATTAATCAACAATATCTCTAATATCATCTACAAATCCTGTGCCAGCTCCTTAGAGGGATTCCAAAATGTATGAGATGTAGGTATTATCTTCAAGGAACTTAAGGATTGTATGGAGAAATGAGACTGACATGCTTGAAAAATCTACTAGCCATATAGAGTGTAAATGCCGAAAAATTATAGGAAGAAAACAATCTAGCTGAATGATTAGAGAAGATTCACAGAAAAGATGGAATTTGAATTTGGTTCTGGAGAAAGGGTAGTAGTTAAAAGACAGAGAGGAGAGAGGCTGGCATTTTTAGTGTGTTGTATGAAGAGTATTCAAAGGCATAAAGCAGGTTTAAGTGAGATTTTAAATAGAAGATAGAATTTATGCATCAGAGTAGTAAGAGGTATGAGTTTGTAATAGTCTGGAACCACTGGTCAGAGATCCTGAATGTCAGTCTGGCTTTCATTCTGAGGATATATGGTCTTTGAAAGGGCAAAATGATGGAAAGCAATCTCAGATCAATTCTACAGGAATGGATTGAAGAGGGAAGAGAGTTATTAAGTTTTCATTATTGTTCAGTCATAACATGATAAGAAAGGATCTGAATTAAGTTAAAGATGGAAGAAACTAAAGGTATGTGAGATCTCAATGATAAAATCAAGAGGACTTGGAAAATGATATAGCTTGAGCTTTAAAGGAAGGAAAAGTAGTTATTGATGGTGCTCATGACGTTTCAAGCCCTGGACCGATCAAATGGTAGAATTCTGTATTGAGCTGGTTCATCTGGAGGAAGAGAGGAGAGGATAATGCTGAGACAGTGAAGACAGGAGACACTTCAGGAGAAACATGTGCTATACCCTCACTGTAGAAAAAAGACTGTCTTGATAAATTTCTCACCTTTCTACAAAAAAAAGGTTTAGGAAGTTGTTTTAATGAGGTGTTATTTGAAGACATTTGAAAGAAAATGAGAACTTTGAGGATTTGCACTGAGTCTACCTATTTTGGGACATCTCCTTTATCTAACCCCGGCAAAATTTTTGAGATTTTTATTTCAATAAAATATAACCCTCAGAGAGATAAAATCAATGGACCTCACACTATCTTCCCTCCTGCCTTCAAAAGCAATGCTGAGCAAAATCTAGATATTATTCCTACTACCTCTGGCACAGTCAACCTGAATCGGCAAATTTTCTGTCATCTAAATGATCCCAAGAGGCAGAGCTGATGAGCCACAACCTTCATTCCTGATTGGGAGCTCAGGATGATGAGTCAAACTCATCTGGGAGCCAACTGGTTACCAATTCTAATCTGGAAAGGGGCTCATCTGACATTTTTTATTACTTTCTCCAGGGTGTTATTTGAGGTTCCATAGGGGTGAAATCAATAGGCATATCGCTTTGCCTTATTTTTCATAGAGAGGGACAAGCTTTATTCTTTCTAATCTGTCTAAGGAGATAAATGATAAAAAAAAAAAAAAGACTAGTGACCATGACCTAAACAAAGAGATTTATTTGAATTAATTAAAAATTAATATTAATTAAATTAATTAGAAAATTTTAGATATTACTTGTTCTGCTATAGTATCTTTCAGACAACATTACAAATATTGTCAAAGAGAAAAGATCACAATCGATTTCTTAGCTCCAGATGTTCACCAAAATACATAAAATTGTTACATGGTAGTGCCAAGTGTTCTTGATCCTAAGTAGGGAATTCTGAAGAATCTTCCATAATATAATAAAAAATAGAAGAGGATAACAGTAACACTAATAATATTTATAGACAGTTTCTCTGTGTAAAGATCTGTGATGGAGATTATTTTATTTAATCCTCACAACTCTATATATATGATAATCAACCCCATTTTATAGACGGCAACGTTCAATCTTAGAGAAGCCCAAGTTTCTAGGTCAAAGAAAACAGAAATAGAGTATTTGGGACTGTAGCACATCCCCTTAACCACATAAGTAATGGGGAATATTTAACACAGGTAAAGAAATTGGAGGGGAAAACACTGGATGAATTCAGAATTAACTATGAGGGGAAAAATTCAAGAAGACGGTTGTATTAAATATGTTCCACACCAAAGAGGTACAACAAGGAAAATGTAGATTAACAAAAGACACAAATCTGGGTAAAAGGAAGTCACAGGGTAGAACTTTGAGAGAGTACATTTTTGGATTAATCATGAGAGTTGAAATCAGAGGCAGGGAGTTAAGATGTAATTGGGTGATGAAGATGTGGTGGATTCAAAAAGAAAAAGTAGGCAGCTAGAAGTCTTAGAAGGCTTCAGTGAAAAAGAAAACATGGTAGCTACCACTGAAGAACCAAGGGAGCTTTCCTCAATGCAGGGACTTTCACATAAATGAAAACAGACATAGGGCTCCTCAGCTGAAAGGGGGAGCAAGGGGAATGAGGAGAGAAGGGAGATTTGAAGGAAGGAGTGGTAACAGGAGCAAGTGAAATTAGGAACTTGGGTCAAGATGTAAACAACTTTTCCTGTAAGGAAGACAAACACCTTTCTCTTGTGGGAGAGAAGGAGGATAAAAGTGGAATGGGTGGCTAAAAAATGACAACCCACTACCATGCCCTCACAAATCCCAACAATTTATTTACTTAGTTAGCCTCATAGTTAGTTTTTGTTGTTGTTTTGCTTTTGTTTTGTTTTTGTTTTTTGCTTCAGTAGCAAGAACATCCCTGTCCTATTACTGAGCTTGAAAACTTTGGACTACCTCTAACCCCATCAGCTCCTGGATGTCAGTGATTGCTTTCCAATCTGACAACCCCTTTCCATTCCCACCAGCATTTGGAAACCCACTGCTACAAGATTTGTAGTTTTTTGTTAATAATACCATTAACTGAACCCCTTCTATGTTCCAGGTGTTACGATTCAGCCTCAGAACAGCACTGCAGAAGAGGGGCTTTATTACCTCTTTTTGTGAAAGGATACTGAGGCTTTCAGAGGGGAAGTAACTTGCTTGAGTCCATATGATTATATGTGAAGAACCAGAAACCAAACTCCGGTCTATCTAACTGAAGAATAGTCCTCTGCCATGCCACACTCTTGAAGGCACTTGCCTTTTGCTCTAAAGGGTAAGGAAGATATTTATCAATATAAGAGTTATGGTAGAAACTGAACTAGAGAATCAACAGAGATAGTCATCAGTACTGACAGCCCCATTGGATTTGGATAGTGTGAATCTGTAGTGGACATTTCCACCCATTTCAGTGACTTCCTCCAGAAAGGTACTGCAGCCTTGGGGTGGAAACATAAAAGTGAGAGTGAGGATTATCACAGGGGAGAATTGTCATGGGCAAGGATGACCAGCAAGCTGGAGGCAAAAGCCAAATGGCAGCCTTGGGATTCAAGGAAAACAGGACTGGTCACAGAGGTAAGTGAATGACTGTCACCTGAGGGCCCTCTCTGCTGAGTCCATTTGTGATGGAGGCCTCCCTTCTTTATCTGCATCCTTGAACCTGTGGTGTCGTCTCCTGGTTCTCAGGTTTTGGCCTCCAGGAACTCCTGATCTTAGTCCATTTATTGTTCCTCATCTCAAGCCTTTTCTTTTTCTTTTAATTTTGTACTAAGATATAACAAGTGTATATGTGTAAAAACACCACCACTATAATAAATTTACCATTTTCATGTTTTTCACTTTCTCTCCCAGTCCTTGTACAGAATCACATATTTATTTTAAATAGTTCCAGTGAAGAAAGAGATGCCGCATTTTACTGGGCATGTTTCACTTTACCTTACCTTTCATAATTTTCCATTGCAATGGAGGCTAAGTCTCCATTGTTTTCCTCATTTTTCCCTAATCAGTCCCCTCTGTTGGACACTTAGATTGTTCTCAAACTTTTATTATTGACAACAGTAATGCAAAAGAATATTTATGAAGAAAGTAATCTCCTTTTGAATTGTTTCCTTAGTTGAAAATTTCAGAAGTGGAGTTACTGGGTTCAGAGATTCTCTGTTATAAATATGTCTTTATATCCCCATTAGTTAGTCTTTCATTGTTCTTTTTCACAACTCCCATATTATTTCCCCAAATGTGGGTTTTCAAAGACACGGTAATAGCTTTGACACTCATATCATTCTTATCGTTGCTAGATAGAAATTTTTGTAGAACATATATATAATCGGAGGAATTACTTATCACTATAGAGTATAGCACTTGCAGTACTAAAATAAAATCTTCTATATATTTCTCAATAGGATGCACAGGGTACCTTTACTTCCTTTGAAAATCATTCATGCATTCAAAAAATATTAATTTTCTGGCCACTACAAGCCCATACCATCATATTTTTACCATGCTACTAGGAGAGTGATCAGTGACAAGAACACTGATGAAGGTAAGCCCAAACTGGCAATTGAGGCACCAAGAAGAATCATCCCACTCAGAGAGGTCATAAGGAAAATGATTTTTTTTTCTTTTATTGACAAAATTGTATCACAAAAGACATGCAGATGAGCTTTTTATTTGAGGACCCAATTTAGGGTTTTAGGAATCATTATGTAGGCTTTTTTATGGAAGAGCTTACTTACCCCTAGGAGTGTAGAATGATACTTCATTACCCTGTTGTTATTTTATTACTTGCTTTTAAAAGGGAGTAACTGAAAGAATATATCCTAGAATTGTGGGAAGTCATAAGCCATGCTCTTTTATCTGGTTATTGAATGGTGCAAAATGTTCTTTATGGGTACCTGAAAATATTGGAGAGTTAAAATTATCATGTAAATTTTTGTCACAGTGACTTCTTTCCATCTAACCTCAGTTCTTACAAACATTTTCTTTCAAAGGGGGGCGTATTTTTCTTGCAATTTTAGGAAAATGACAATATAATCTAAAATATCCTTCCTTTTGGAAAATAAAACATGTGGATTCATTGTATGTGTCATGCTATTTGTTTACCTCTGTAGTCTTAGAAATATGATGAGGAAATGCATTCATTTTCATGTGTCAGATATTTAGGCTGTTTTTCAACATGTAAAAGGAGGTGCCGGACTGATAAAATCCTAATATCATTTTGCAACCAAAATGCAAATTCCAGGTTTATTTCCCCTTAAACCTTTGTATGTAGATGAAGACTTAACTGAATCTACTTCTGACTTTAAAAGTATGTTCTTGTTTCCTAAAATCCTGTAATTGGTTTGTGTGATTTTTTTTTCTATTACATGCAATGGTTCCTGCCATCTCTAGTCTTTGGCAACTGTAAACAACTTGATTACCCCTCATATTTGGGAGATCTTTTGAAGTTCCACTGACCATTGCCACAAAAGAATGGACAGATGTGCTCTATGGATCAATGTTTCCTCCTGACTATTGAACAAAAACCTCCCTGAGAGGTTGATAAGCAAACAGATATCAGTGAGAGAATGACAGCTAATTCCCCAGAGAGACTGGTGGAAGTCATAGTTCCCAAGACAGGAAAAGAAAGGCAGGACATGGGTGATGCAGAGAAAGGTGCAGCATTTCAGGACAGACAGGAAGCACTGACATATGGCAACTGAATCAAAGGACACTATCCAGTCTCTGTTCAATTGTTTGAAACAAAAATTCCATGATCCTTAAGCAGTCTGGTATCTTGACCATAACTTAAGTAAACTCAGAAGTGATGGTTGATGGCAATGTCGGTGAATGAAAGAGCACTGAAGAAAGAAGAAGTCATTGTGAAATGAGTATGAATGATACATTTGGCTTTGATTTTAGTTGAGGGTCCTATAGAGACAATTTGTCCAAGAGTTATGACTTAGTTGTTTTTTTTTGAGATATTAAATGTCCATGATGATTTTGAATCTTCACAGATCATGTGCTAATTCAGAGTTGAGCCATGTCATCATGACTCCAGTTAAGTGCTAAAGAAGGTACATTTTGAAGAATGAAAAAGTGGGTATAAAAAATTTGGTGATTTTTAAATCTCGATACAGACAATAATAGTAAGGATCCTACTGAAAAGTTTCAGAGTCAGGGTCACAAATCTCTGGGGTTGGTATCTTTTATGCTGTTGAAAAGGAGATTATTTGATGGAGAAAGCAGATGAAAGCCTTTAAGGGGAGAGAGCCAAGGAAGAGTGTATGGAACCCAGAAGAGCCAGTTGGTTTAAGAGCATGTCAGTTTCAGCCTGCTTTCCTGTTTCAGTCTCTCTAACTACCTCTCTCTTCCCGCTTCTCCTGAAGTCACTCAGATAAATCTCTATTCCTTGGAACCAAAAGATGTCCCCACACTCTCTACTCCTGTCCTAACACATGGCCCATTATGCTTACCCTATGTCAAAGATACACTTGCAATCTTGGAAATTCTATGTAAAAATTCTCACAATCCTGAAAGAGGAAAGAAAGTAGCAGAAAAGGACAAACTAGGATGTGTGTTAGTATACGTCATCATTTTGAAATTATAGGGAAATGGAAAACACCCCTGGTGCTCTGCATTCTTATTAAAATAAATAAATAAAATAACTAAAATCTAAAAGCTCGGAGTGCCACCGGAGGAGAGTTTTGCCCTTCCCGGGCAATTTTATTCCTCTTTGAGATTTAGTTTCATTTTCGGCGATTTCTTTGGTGAGTAAAATAACATTTCACTCAAGAGTTAAAAGGGGTCAGTTTGGGTCTTGTCAGGGTGCTTTGGATCTTTCTTGCTGACCTGGAATTAGTGCAAGTGTACCTAAGTGCTACTTCAACCACACAGCACACCATGAAATATGTTTTCCGCTACAGTGATATTGCTGGCAGTGCATAAAACAAATGGACTGGGTTAGAAATAGTTTGACTCCACCTTTAAATGGAATCTTCTGGATATATGTTACATTGGAGAGAACTTCCACAACCTTCTTCTATTAAGATTTTATTATAATTTAAATTTCTATCTACAGAAGCTATTTATTAACTCAGTTCATCCTTATAACAGCCTCAGGAAATGAGTCCTGTATTGTATGCACCAGTGCACAGATGAGGAAACTGAGGTTCAGAAGCTTTGTTATTTTGCCTTAGGTCTCAAGCTAGTAACTGGTGAACTTAGAATACAAACCAGGAGCCCAAAAACCTCAAGTCTTTGCTTTTTCCACTTTGACTCATCTCATTCGAAACTGCATCATTGAGGATTTGGGTTCAGTTGCATGCAACAGATAAGCCAGATAACCAGAGGTTAGACAAGACAGAGATTTATTCAGAGCTAAGCTGTCCAGAGCTGGCTGAGGGAAATGCTTTCAGGTTTCCCACTGTGATCAGGCACGTGAAGGCAGCTGCAACTCCAGCCATCATGATTGTAATCTAGGTAGTAGAAAGGAGTTAGGAACAAGAGGATGAGTAGTATCTATAATAATAGGCAAAACTTTTCTAGAAATACATGGGAATGACCAGAAATGTGTTTCCTGTGCTCACCACTGGTGGTCTAACATACCCAAAAGTGTAACTTTGATCTGATCACACTGCTGTCCCCTCGCCCACCCCAAACTGAGATTCTGTCAGTAAGGATGGAAATGGGAGTGGATTTTGTATAAGCATCCAGCAGTATCTACTCCCCAAGACATTTATATTTCCACTTCAAAAATAATCAGATGTTTCCTTTGGGGCATTTTTGTCTCAATGGCATACTCCTACACCTTACTTTATGTTTACCAAGCAAGAGCCTGTACACATGTTGACCAACAGTCACTTTGGCTGATTGTCTGCCAAATATATAAAGACTCTCCATATAAAGACCACATCAGAAAGAGGCTTAAACCTAAGGTTTAGCTGTTTAAAGGTTTTGATGTTCCTCTAGTTTATACAGAATCTTACTGGGTAAAGTTACAAAACTATTTTCTAGAGAAATAAGAGGGGAAGAGTTTCAAATATAAAATTCAGCTCTTTTTAGGTAATGGAGAGAGGCAACCAGAAAAAATAGTATTACAGGGCATATAAAACTTGAACCAATCAAGAAATGTCTTTAAAGTTGGAAGCTGACTTGATCATCTTACATCTTTGTTTCCCTTGAATTTACTCATCTTA
Organism: Phocoena phocoena; assembly: GCF_963924675.1. Lineage (NCBI taxonomy): Eukaryota > Metazoa > Chordata > Mammalia > Artiodactyla > Phocoenidae > Phocoena > Phocoena phocoena. The sequence continues at coordinate 130,901,644 of NC_089220.1, read as the reverse complement.
ATGGCTGATTCACCCTGTTCACCCTCCCACTTGGCAGGGGAAATTAAATGGCTTGTGATTCATATTCTCAGCCCTCAGAGTAGAGATTTGTAATGAAAGAGGTTTAGAATGTGTCTCTAATCTCCTTGGCCTCCTCTTCCTCCCCACTAAATCCCTCTTGTCTGTGGGATTTTACAGGGGACTTGATGTCCTCAGGTCTTGCCAAGCCAGTGAAGATGTTTACAAGGGATTGTACATAAGCTTCCTAGCCATCAAATTGGCTAATTAATCCCAGATTATGATGAAAGTGCACCAGACAACACGAACTATCCAGAAGATGCGTCCATTAATTAACATAGAAGTGGGGCTGCAGAAGGAGAGGATCTGAGGAAGAGAAGACAGTAGTAATGACTGAAAAGAGATGGTCAGTGGGATTAAAGGAGAGTCAGGACAGTGTGATGGCTCTAAGCTCAGGCTAGGAACTCCAAGAAGAATGGAGGGTTCCATAATGCTAACTACTCTAACCCTTGAGTAAGATTGTAAGGTGAAACCATTGTGTTTAGAAATTAGCATGTAATTGATGAGCTTGCTAATGTAGTTATAAAGGGATGGTAATGAGAAAATTAAATAAAAAATAAACGTGTGGCAGTGTATATTTAGAGAAAGAAGAAATTTAAAGTAACGATATTAATGACTAATCATTTTTTAAAGACTTCATGATGAAGGGAAGACGAAAGAGATGGTGGAAACCAGGGAGATATACAAGTTGGTGGGGTTGGCTATTAATATGGTAACATCTTGGCTAAAGTTTGAGACTCTGGGAAGGTAGTAGAGAACGATGAATGGAAATAAGTTTGCAAAGAGATGGAGTGAGGATTGGAAGAGATGGGAAGGATGTTATATCACAATGAATTAATATTAATTAATAACACAATCAATGCTTTTCTACAATAGTTCCACTAAATACAAAGTATTCACTCCCAAATATGAATATAATACACACACATGTGTACAAACATATACCTTTACATAAACCATAGGTGTGTGCAGAGTTACAAATCTCAGTGTATACAAATGGCAAATGTAACACAAGGAATTTAGAAGGGTAATTATTTAGATTATACTAAATGTGATAAAAAATAATAGGGTTCCATAAAATGTTCATCTTTCCCTCCACATAATTTAAGAGCATGTCTTTTGGACATTTTTATTCTTTATATTTGGACATTTATTCTTTTGAACATATTTTTTTTTTCTAGCTACACATACCTTGACAGATAGAAGTTCTACAGCTATTTTGAGCTATGTGAATAGAAAGAGAAATATGAATACATAGCCTTGTTTCAATATGACACATTAAAATGAAAAATAATAAGATTTATAGAGGGTTATTCAAAAATTTTATGTATCATCAACATCAGTGTATAGCTCCAGAATGTTTTCATACCCCCATATTATTCATAATCATTACAGTATTTTTTTAATCAATTTTATTTTTTCAGTAAGCTTTTATAACTGGAAAACTCTCTTAGACTTTAAACAAAATGATTTTGTTGTGTCCTCACCCTGAAAGGATGATTTAACTGAAAACAGAATCTTAAGTTGATGGTTATTTTTCACTCATACTCTGAAATTGTCATTTCATTGTTTTATGTCCTCTATTACCTTTGTAAAAAGTTTAGGGTAGATTTAGTGAGTGGATATGCATTTGTGGGTAATTTGCTTATTCTCTATGGTTGCTTAAAGAGTTTCCTCTTCCCTAGTGTTTTAAAGTTTGACTACATGGCCAGTGTGACACTCTTGTTAATTTCTTATATTTTGGTCTTATGCCTCTTAAGTACAAGGCAAGTCCTTTGTATAATGGCAAAGCCTTAGTTGATCAAAATCCCCTTTCCCCCATTCTTCTTTTGGCTCTTCCATTATTCTCTCTTCCATATCACTTGATCTCATCTTCCTATTTGCCATCTCTTTATTTTTATGTGGATTCTTGATAAGTATCTTCCCATAAAATTACTAATGCATTTTTTACATATGTCTAACTTGCTATTTAACTCTATTGACTACTATTAAAAGTTTTAAAGACTATATTTTACAATTGCAATGCTATTTTGTTCTTTTTCTGTACATTTTGTCTCTGAGCATTATTTTTCAGTGTGATGTTTTATTCTTTACTTATATATTTTAAACTTTATACTTCTTGGAACTCTAGAATTTTTTTCCGTGTGTTTCCTGACTCTTAATTTTAGTCAAGTTCTCTTTTTCCTCTAATTGGTTATCGTTTTAAATGGTGGACTCAACTTCAATAAATATTACTTTTTCCTCTGTGTGATTCCCAAGCAAAGTCAGCTGCAAGTTTCAGTTTTACACAAAAAGGGGATGAAACATAGGAATATGTTTTTTGCCTAAAAGAAAAAAAGATGTCTACTCCCTAGGTTTACTCAGAGGCCAGATGGAGCACCTCTACTCTATTCTTCACCCTGATATTAGAAAAATCACATAAAAATTGATGTTGGACTATGTTACAACACCGTTTAATAGCCTTTAGGATAAAGTGTAATGTCCTTTCCTTTACATGTCATTCTGAATAGAGACTGGATAGAGTCTTGCCAAATCATTTGTTTGTACTGGGAATCCAACTAAAAGGAAATTCCAAACCTATTTGCATCCCAGTGAGGTCTTAGGAGCTCTCAACAATGGAATCCTGTTGAAGTGAGAAATGCCTCTTGTAGGTCAAGGAAATTGAAAGCATGTGAGCCTTCTCTGTGTACCTCTCCTCACTCCACCCCCTTGACTATACAGAGTAGAAGTTCTCCATCCATCTTGACTACAACCACCACCATCATATCGGAATGTGAGATGTATAAACTACCATAAACTTTTATTTTGCTGTGCCACTGAGATTTTGGATTTATGTGTTATTGCAGCAGAGACTAGCCAACACTGACTAATACACCTGATGCACAAGGCCCTCCAAGAGCTACTTCTCTAGGTTCATTTTGTACTAGTCACCGCTTGTTTACTGCATTCCCAGCACATTGCATGGTTCAGTTTCTAAATACAGCTGCTCTTTTCTACTTGGGACTTTTGTACATGTTGTTCCTCTGTCAGGCACACTCTTCCTTGTACTCTTTGCCTGATTTCACCTTCAATTCTCAGACCATACATCAATTCCTTAGGGAAGGCTGTCCCTTGTTCTCCATTTTAAACCACATGCTTTTATTGATTTTCTCTCTCATAGAACCCTATTTTCCCCTTAATAGCATTTTGTTCAATATTTAATTATATGTTTATTTGTACAATGTCTTCCTTCTCTATCCAGTACTCTCTGTATGTGCGAGGAAGGGAACTCTTTGGTCCAGTTCTATTTATGTGACACAAGATAGGGACTCAATACACATATTTATCGATTAGTATTTATTTTTTTGTTCAGTGAATGAGCTGCTTATTTCAAACCCTTATATTTGTTAAGTTCCTAGGTGAAGAACTTCCATTATGCATTATTTTGTGAAATGTGAGGTTAAAAGTGTTATAAAATTGACAATTTGAATAAGATAGTATCAATATATGTCAAAGTCCCCTGAAACTCTCCTTGCCATATACAAATTATCCTTACTAATTATTATAACAACTAAACTGTACAATCCTGGAGACATTTCTGGAAATATTCTATCAATAAATAAATAGATGATGATAATTCTTCATGCCATACTGTTTTCCCTGGAAATAGAAAAATAAATTTACACTTACACAATTCATAAGTATATAATATATGAATATTACATAGATATACATATATCTTATTGTATATTATATAACTACTATTTTATCTTTCATCTCATGAGGAATTTGAAGACAGAAATTATTTTGTTTTCTTCATGTACCTGGGAATTTGCAGCATGTTTATCACATACTAGATGCTCAGTATGTTTTATGAAACATAAATGAATGCTAAATGCATCAATTTTCATTGATTAATGATAATTATAATAATTAGTGGTGACCTCCATACAAATCAAAGATGAACAAAGATAAGAATTTAATACTAGAAGCTCATTTTTTTTTTTTTTTGTAAGAAAAGGCTCATTTACAGGTTCCTGGTAGAATGAGATGATTTAACAGGTAAAAATGTCATGAGAATAGGGTTTCTGAGACTCCGAATCAAGTCCAGGCAAACATAAATAACAATGAAATGATGATACAGTGCATGGCCTATTTGCTATTCTTATTACGGTTCTGAGAAATTCTGTGACTGGATTTGTACTGTAGTGATTCCAAGCCAAACATAGACATCTTGACAACTGGTTTCAGTTTTGAGTATAATTATATTGTTCATTCAAACATGCATGATAAAGCTGTTTAATCAGAAACCTATCGTTTGTTTAAAATCCATGGAAGAGCTATTTTTTCCCCAACGCAAGCTCAGTTGTTTTTGCTCATACAGAAGAAAGGATACTCAGGGAGACCATTCTGATGTAAAACTGAAGGGTTAGTTAGAAAACATGTTTCAACATGGGTTTACTCTGGCTTTTGGTCCCTTGAAATCAAAGGAAAAAGTGGCAGATGTTGAACAAAAGAAAAAGAGAGTTAAGAAAATGAGAGAGTCAAATCCAGCTTTTGAAATAAAAATTTAACACATGCCAGACACGGAGCAAAACCCTAAGGTCCAAATTCTCAAGTGGTTAAAAGAGGGCATCCTCTGTCTGTGGGTCTGTGTGTACATGTGTTTAATAATGGTTTACAGGTTAAACACAGCAAACTCCATCTCTCACTGAGAAATTGAAACCTCACACCCAGGTTTACACCCTGGGACTGAAGCTGATGGATGTGTGTCACGGCGAAGAGGTAAAATTATTTCTCATTGTCAACTTCATTTTTGTCAAGTTTGTGGACGGATGAAAGGTGTGGAATTGAGAGAATCTAAAAACAGAGGCCCAGACAGCTTGGAACACATCAAATATATTGAGCGGAGAGAAGAGCTGGGGTACTTCTCTGTCAAGCTGATTAGCTTGTTATAAACAAAACAGCTTTAAACTCCCACTTCACACTGTTAACTAATCTGGTCCCTGACCTTGTTCCCATTTCTGGGGCCGGGTGAGGCCCTGTCTGGAGACAATCCGACCAACAGTCATAACAGGGACTTGCTTCCCCTTAGGGGGGCCACTCTCTTCAGGGTGATTGCTTCCTTGTGCCTTAAACTCTTGACCCAGTCCAGCTTTTAATTCATTATTCATCAGTTTTCTTAGTCCACTGAAAAAAAATGTGGTAGGGTTGCTGCTCAAATAGGAGGGGGTGTAGGGGATAGGGAAAGTGGCATTCTGGCAAAAAAGGACAACCCTGTCAAAACATGACAGCCGATCCAATGCCTGTTTTATACTATTCGTAGAAAATGCCAAATTCTGCAAATAGTAACCACATGTACATTGGCTTCACAGACGCAATGTTCTGCTACAAAATGAGACGTTCTTTATTTTAGTGTGTCATCAAAGGCAGCGAAAATATCATTCTAGCCTTCTAGGCTTAACCCTGTGGGCTCACGATTGCTAGAAGTTTAACATGAGTGGCACGCACACACACACACACACACACACTCTCTCTCTCTCTCTCTCTCTCTCTCTCTCTCTCTCTCTCTCTCGTTTGGGCTCCATGAGCAGCAGCTCTGGTCCATGCAGCCCACTACCCAGAAAGGCAATTCAATTCACAAATTTGTTCCAGGGCCATTTTTATTCATAACCATAGGATCATTGCAGCGACAAGCTCACATCTGACGTTTTAGGAACTTGCTTGCTTTGCCAAAGTGGAGGAGCAGGGAGTAACACCTGGGGGGACGCGTAGCAGGAGAGATATGGCATTGCTCAGACGCGTGTGAGCTCCACAGCAAAGGCGGGGGCCCCGAAGACCATTCCTTGCCCTGGCTTTCCTAGCTGGTGCTGTCCAGGTTTTATTTGCATGCATCGGGACTGGTGTTTTTAGTCAAATCTATCGTGCAGTTGTTCTTTTAGGATGCCTGGCTGGTAGCCCCTTGCACTAACATTTAAAAGAGCCCAAGCACAGATCTGAACTTAAGATGAGCGTTTTGAGCAAAGTGGACCTAAGTCGACAGCCACCAGCTGCTGCTGAGGCTGGGTCCTGTTCTTGCCCAGGAATGCTTCTAGCACCTTCCACATGACCACTGGCTCCAAAGGCACCTCCTGTTTATCTTCTCCTCTATCACAAATAGTCTCTGTAGTGGCTGCAGTAAATCTCTTTTGGTCTGGAAGCCTCAGCCATGGGTGTTTGTCCTCTTTCTCCTGGGCTAACTGGCTTCCCCTGCCGGGTCTGCCTGTGCTCTGACTTTGACAATTATTTCAAAATTTCTGTACTTGGCCTCTTGATGAAAAACAAAAGAGCCCATAAAGAGCAAGGAAACTTCTCTCCCTTTCCATTCAGACTTCAGTCCCCACGCAGGGCAGCATGTCCTGGGGAAATGGCGTCCCGACCAGAGGGGAGATAATAAATGGCAGAGGCTTCTGTCTCCAGCCTTCATGACACAGGACCCGGCTGATCCTTTCTGATGGCAATAAATAAATGACGGAAGTTTTAGGCACCAGACTAGTGAATTGGTGTTTAAGCCTCAGGCTTTTATCTCTCTGACCCCTGTTTGAACTCAACCTTGGTTCCTAAGTGCAGGGCAGACAAAGTGGGGTGGGAGGAAGGTTTCTTATCGACATGAACACCCCTTCCAGCTCAACATAAAGAAATATGATGCTATGTGTGTGCCTGTGACTCGGGGGCGAAGTGGGGGTTAGGACTATTTGTAGGAACAAAGTGAGAACAGAGCAAAATCCCAGCTCTTATTTCTTGATGCCTATCCCATGGTTCCAGAGTTTAATAAAGAACATATTAAACAATTCCACTAGCATTTATTGGGGTAGCGGATAAGGAGGTTCAGTTGTGGATAAGGCACTGTTTACACTGCTGAATATACAAGTTTAAAAAGACAAACTGTTTCAGGAACTTGGAAAGGAATAATCCCAGTGCCGACACTAGTTGTGGCTAACGTTTATTGAGTTATAAATATGCCAGTTGCTGTGTTAAAACGCTTTATATGTGTTGTTTCATTTAATCCTCACAACAACTCTGTGAAGTAGGTTCTACTACCTTTTCTAACTTTACAGATGAGGATCCTGTGATTTAAAGAAGTTACATGATTCCTCTAAGATCCCATGCCTGGAAAACAGTGAAACCAGGAGAAAAATCCAGATCTCACTCCATATTATATCATCCTTAAGGTTCCCTTGTCTGACAGATGATGACCACATTTCCAGCCAAAATTCCATGTGACTATTCTGGCCGTTCCAAATGTATCCATGCGAACCATCGATCTGACTTTTTGAGATCAGGATTGTATTATTTCTCTGTAGTCCCTTTCCTCATCTGAACAATGAACACGATAGTAATGATCTCTGTGTCTTTTGGTAGAGATGATTTTCAAAATGGTTTGTCCAGTAAATGACTATCATTATGCAAGGTTTAGATGTCGTTTAAAGCAGCTGTTCACCAAGCCCTCCAGTAAGATTCCCAGGCTCATTGTCAGAACAAGGCTTTCAATGTTTTGGCAACACCTTGAGTTTTAGAGAAGTCCTATTTAATTAGGAGCCCTAAGGATTCCTGTTCTCAATAGGAACAAGACAAAGAGGGGGCTTTAATGTAGTTTTGTAGTGGTTACTATGGTGGGTGACCAAGAAACCATGCTCATGTGGGGTAACACACCCATTGGTGGAGGAATTACGGGATACACAAATCTAATTTTGGTTTAATAGTAAAGAGTAAGTAGACATTTTAGACATTTGAATATTCATTTTATTTTATATCAAGGAAAGGCTTGGATGCCTAGATGTCAGGGGATTTCATCTCATGTTCCTGGTTACTTTCCTAAAGCCAATCCATGTTCTTCCACAAGATAGACCTATAGGTATGTGAATTAAAGCAATAAAGATACGACTACCCTAAGCAACTTACCACAGGAGTTGGAAAAGAATGCCCTGTAGGCATAAAGACCCAAGACTTAGGGGGTCTTTGAACAGAACACAAATAGTTTAGGAACTGAAACATACCCAACTATTCATTGTCCAGTGGAAAGTCAAGTCTCGATGTGCCCCATTTCCATTTCACTTATACTCCTTTGACCCCAAAGAAGTGATCCTAACCTTTCCCCCCATTTGAACTTCCTAGGTTGCTGCTTTTTCTTTTACCTGAGGTCCGTGTCTGATTTTCCTCTAGATTTGGATCAACACACAGGTCATTCCTTTGCCTGACCAATTCCATCTACTATGAAGCAACATAATTATGGCAGGAAGTACTTAGGCTTAGAGTTCACACTTCAGTTTAAATTCTAAATCCCAACCCTGAGTATTTTGTCTTTGTGCCTATGCCAAGTTCTCTAACCTCATAAAAATTCAGTTCCTCCCTCTGGCAATGGCGTGGGCAAGTTGAAATTACATGAGATAACATATATAGATATACTTCCAGTAGGTGCTTTTTAAAGAAAATGCCTTCTTAACTATTTATATGCAGAGCTTACAGGCACACTTTCTTTTGTTCTCGTATCCTCTATGAAGGAGGTACAAAATCTTTATCTTCTATACCATTTGGTCCCTGAATCAGGCATTTAATAAACACTTTGCTAATGAATGTAATGGAGGGATTAACTAATACACCCCTTCACAAAAACACATGCCCAGTTTTAGTGATGTACAAATACACAACCTGTTTTCAAGACATGGTAAAAGAGTAAAGTTTCTTTCACTTGAGGAAATTGTCTTCACATTCTTTTTTCTTCCTGTAGTATCAATAATATGATTAATTTGTATGGAAACTTTTAGAAAGCTTCGTGCTTAATTATAAGTGAAATAAGTTCACTGGGAGAGAAATAGGGATCAGAAGTGTGAAAGTATTTACTTTGAATGGTTTATCCTCTATCCTAGCCCAAAATGGGTATTTGTTATGAAGGATGGGTCTGGGTAAGTAAGCAAAGGGTGTACAATTTATCCAAAAGAGCTCAACCATATTGCAAATGCAAACCCAAGCTTGTCACCTCAGAGGACTTCAATTCTGGCTCTTTTCCTAGACTCTAGGAGAACTAAGGTCACTGTAATTCATTATTGGCAAGACTATAAATGTCTAATAAAAATAACTTGATTATGAGCATTTTTATTTAAAGTTTTATATGCATGTCTACACTGAGATTTTAGATTCTTTACTTTGAACATACTCCCCCATTTTCCTGGCAATGTATTTCCATGTTTCCTTGAAAAAGTCACTCAAGACTATTTTAAGTAACATTTTTAAGCTTTGCCTCTGTATTTAAGAAAGAAAAAAAAAATCAGAAAGTTGCCGAGGAGAAGTGAGGTTGCTTTCTGGCTCCTGTAAAAATTGGGGATTATGTTTAACCACAGAAACCAAATGGGAGTGCTCAGTCTAAATTCTGCACAGCCATGTCAATGGCCAAATCCCTGGGAATGTCTCCTTTGCTGCACCAATGAGGCAGGAGCAGGTCCAGCTACTGGATGGGGCTTTTGGAACCCTCTGGCAATTTGCAGCTAGTAAATAAAGAGCTATGGATTGAGTGACGACCGGACTCTTGCCAACACCATCACACAGCTTAGGACATTTTCCCCGGCCCTGAATGGGCCCCAGCTAAGTGGACAGGAGTGGGGTTACAGAACGTGCTAAGGCTCCAGACTCCTCTCCTCTGGCCTCTGGGTCACATTCTGACCGTCTGCTTGTGTCAAAGTTCTTCCCAGAATGCCTATGTAAGGAAAGTAAAATTTATACTCACACAGTCTTAAAATGCTGACATTCCACGTTTACACGGATTGTTTACACAGAAAATTAATCAGTTACGGTTTTAAATTTTAATTAAAGAATGTTTTCCGGTGTTATTGCAAAACAGACAAAAGCCCATAAAATGTATATTTGACTGCTGTTGTGTGTTGTCTTTGGATCGAGGCGCAGTCATGAGATCAATCATGCGTGATATTTTTGTGAACTTTTCTTTTAACAGAACAACCTTCACATAAATTAGGTTCATTAAAAAATATCCATCAAAATAAGTCATTCTGAGAAACTGCTAGATGGAATTTCCTTTCTAATTAGCAGCGGACTACTTTGTACTTGTTCTGTAAATAATAATATGGAAAGAAAATAAGTAAATACTCAATTATACAATCAGCTGCTATTTGCCATTTAACCAGAAGTAACTTTATAGGAAGTTACACATTTTACTCACATTTTGGTCAAGAGAAAATTAGTGGTTCGATGAACATTGTCATAGTGGAAATATTTTGGTTTTAGATGGTGCTGAAAGCTACACACATTTTTAAAGATTTGTCTTCTTTTTTTCCATTTCTATTTCTTCTTTACCTTGCTTTATTTCTCTGATAATTAAAGAAATAAATGATTCTTATATTAAAAGGGAGAAAAGAAGTACATACAAATCAAAATTTTAAATAATTTCTCTTAATAAATAACAATAGTTACATTTCTCTATTCTTTTTAATGTATTTGCTAAACCATTTATATATTTATTTGCATAGATACCTTAAAAAAGAGCCAAATAGCACATAAAATGTGCATAATCCTTGCCTACTGAGAATTCAAAACCTAGTGCTAAAACCACTGATAAGAATAGTTACTACAACAATACCTCAAATTGAAAGTATATACAATAGCAAATAAAATTTGCAATACCTTAAAAGTAAATAGGTTTGTTGCAGAGTATTACCACTATAAAAAGCAAAAGTGAACTATTATATGTTGTTATATATCGTACATTGCTTTATATTGTTTAAGGACTTATTTTTTTTTTTCATTTAGCAGTTTATTCTGGAGCTCTTCTCAGGTTAGATGTATAACACAATCTCATTCTTTTTAGCCACAATCTAGAATAACATTAGATGAATCCCCTAGCTATGGTCATTCTTTGTTTTCAATTATTTATTCTTACAACCAAGGCTTAAAGAACATATTAATACACTTTGGACATTTTATTAAATTATATTAATTATATAAGGTTTTCTGCCAGATAAATTGTTAGAATTAGTATTGGCAAGTCAAAAACATTTTAATTTTATTATATGCATTTCCATTTTTGACAAAATAATATATGCACATACTTTTATAAATCAAAAACCACTGAGCACCAAATATAAAAAATAGTACTTTCTTGACTTACCACTACTCATTACCCCCATTTCCCTTCCCTGAAGCATCCGTTCTACATTTTGTAAGTCTTACCTCTTGATTTACCTCCATATTACTAAATGATATGCTTATACCCCTAATTTTTCTTAAACACAAAAGTGGACAAAATAGTATAATAAATTGCTGGGTTCTCATTACTCAGCTTTACAAATCATGTACCAATGATCTCTGATCATCCTCTGATCATCCTCTGATACATCTTCACTCCCACTTTACACTTTCCATTTGACTTTTAAGCAAATCCCATTATATTATTATTTTATATTTAAAATATATTATTATATTATTTTATATTTAAAATATATTATTATATTATTTCAACCATAAATATTTCAGTATGTATCTTGAATACATAAAGATGATTTTAACATAACCATTACACATATCATATCATAAAGTAATTTTAAGATAATACCTTAATATAATCAAATATTTATTTAATGTTAAAAATTTTAATTATTTCATAAATATTATAATGCCAAAAATTTTTAACCATTTGAGTTTTTATTTTTTAAATAAAGATCCAAATAAGGTTAACACATTGAGAATGGTTGATGGTCACTGCCCATCTCTCTCTCTCTGCCTCTTTTTTTTTTTCATGAAATTTGAGGAAGCAATCATTACTATATTTTCCAGAAATTTGAATTTTTCTAATTGCATACTTGTCCTGAAGTTTAACATGTTTCTTTGTTCTCTGTATATCCTGTAAATTGGAGGTTGGAGGTTGGAACTGTAGTCTTGATCAGATTCAGGTGTGTTCTTTCTTTCATTCCTTCCTTTCTCTTTCTTTCTTTCTTTCTTTCTTTCTTTCTTTCTTTCTTTCTTTCTTTCTTTCTTTCTTTCTTTTTCTTTCTTTCTCTTTCTTTTCTTTCTTTTTCTTTCTTTTCTCTTTCTTTATTTTTCTTTCTCTCTTTCTTTCTCTCTTTCTTTCTTTCTTTCTTTCTTTCTTTCTTTCTTTCTTTCTTCTTTCCTCTTTCTCTTTTCTGATTAAAATGATATCATAATATTTTCTGTTCTGCCATCAGAAGCCACAAGTATCTAATAATCTATCCTTTTGTAATATTAACAACCCCAAATTCTTAATACCTAGAATCATGAATTCATTATGAGTTGCAATTTGGAAATATTCTGCCATTTTTTTCTTCATTTATTACCTGGAATTCCTCTATAAGTTATCATTTTCCTTCATCTAATATTGGATTATCTTGGTGTTATGCTTCCTATAGGAAAGCAACATAAATGCTTGATTCTTCCCTTTACCAACAAGTTTTCAAATTATGAGGTTGTTCTCTAGCATGTTGCAATGATGACTTCACGTAGTATCATTGAGAACTAAAAAATTCAAACATATTTTATGTGTTTACATTTATTGTTGTTATTCTTTTTTATTTAGTTATTTTATCTTTATTGGAGTATAGTTGCTTTACAATGTTGTGTTAGTTTTTGCTGTACAACAAAGTGAATCAGCTATATGTATACATATATCTCCATATCCCTTACCTCTTAAACCTCCCTCCCAGCCTCCCTATCCCATCCCTCTAGGTCGTCACAAAGCATCGAGCTGATCTCCCTGTGCTATGCAGCAGCTTCCCACTGATACTCATATTTCTCCACCTTTTGCAAAAGGAATATTTTCACATTGCCTCCTGAGTCATTTGGTCATGAACCTGGCTGTCTTCAATAGTTTGCTTGTTATCTGGTATGACAAGATATTCAAGGATCATCTTGTGTAGTGTCTGACCCAGTCATAAAATTAGCCATTTCTCCAAAGAGATTTGTTCCTTTAAGTGGGTAATTGTACTTAGACAACACAGTTTGAGAGCTAGAATTGCTCATTGTTACTGGGTTGATCATTTTTTCTATATTTTAATGGGCAAAACTAAGAATATGCTTTAATTTTACAATAAAAATGCATCATGAGTTCACACTAACCCTTCCTATTCAAATTCAGAACTATAACATTTTTAGAATAGAGTATGACTTAATTTCTTTATCCCATGTTACCCCTGGATTTGTCACAGAATAGTAAAATCAACATAACCACAAAAAATATGATTAGTAGAAAATGTTAACACATTTTAAAATGCAGTTTGAATGCAGTTTTTGTCCTTAAGTTATAGTCCACTGATATGTGTAAAGTTACTCTATTTAAAAATGTATGTATATGTTCTTTTGGGATTACTACATAATCCAGCAAAATGTATTGTTACTTTCAAAAAAGATTTTTGGGCTTCCCTGGTGACGCATTTGTTGAGAGTCTGCCTGCCGATACAGGGGACACGGGTTTGTGCCCTGGTCCGGGACGATCCCACATGCCTGTGAGCCATGGCCACTGAGCCTGCATATCTGGAGCCTGTGCTCCACAATGGGAGAGGCCACAACAGTGAGAGGCCCGTGTACCACAAAAAAAAAAAAAAAAAAAAAAAAGATTTTCATATTCATTAACCTGGTAGTCTGTGGGGAGACATTTTATGACCACATAAATATTCTGATCCTTATCAAATTTCCACCTTTGATTTAGCATCAATAGATAGTACTTGCCTGATTTAATCTTTATTGTGATAATTGCAAAATACTTATGTTCTAACTCCAGTTTTCTCTATAAATTTACAAATCAATATTCAATTCTCAGCTTATGCAGAACCCTCTCAACTGCATCATTTATTTGTCACTTATTATCTATATAAACTCATAAATCTGTTTTTCAATGCCTTATATTTATTCCTGTATTTAACTATTTTAGACACTCAAAGTGTCCCACATTTGATGAGAGAAATTACATCAAGCTGGCATCCATGTCCTTGTGATGTATATCCCATTTTATTTTTTAAAAAAGATATTTTCTTACTTTCAGAAATAACAAAATATTCTAGCTCATATTATACATATCTTGTCTTAGCTTTACAGTAACCCAGTTCTCCAAGAATCCCAGGTTCCATTAACTGGGGCATTAGAGACAAAAATCTGTGAGTTAGGTATGTCCACTACTACTAGAATGTCTTTATTGCATATGGGCAATGAATTGTTGACACTAACAAACTGATACTTCCTACTGAGATGAAGATCCACATTGAAAAGAAACTTTCAGGTATATAAAACAATATAGTAAGGACAAAAAAAAAAGTAAAACATCCAGATAAAATTGAGGCAAAGAGCAGGGGAGAAACATTTCAGAATGAGGCATATATTCTTATTACTTTGTGAAAACACTAAAAGATGGTGCTGTAGAAACCATAAACAAGACAAAAAGACAACCCTCAGAATGGGAGAAAATATTTGCAAATGAAGCAACTGACAAAGGATTAATCTCCAAAATTTATGAGCAGCTCATGCAGCTCAATATCAAAAAATGAACAACCCAATCCAAAAATGAGCAGAAGACCTAAATAGACATTTCACCAAATAAGATATACAGATTATCAACAAACACATGAAAGAATGCTCAATATCATTAGAGAAATGCAAATCAAAACTACAATGAGATATCATCTCACACCGGCCAGAATGGCCATCATCAAAAAATCTACAAACAATAAATGCTGGAGAGGGTGTGGAGAAAAGGGAACCCTCTTGCACTGTTGGTGGGAATGTAAATTGATATAGCCACTATGGAGAATAGTATGGAGGTTCCTTGAAAAACTAAAAATAGAATACCATACGACCCAGCAATCCCACTACTGAGCATATACCTGAGAAAACCATAATTCATAAAGGGTCAGGTACCACAATGTTCATTGCAGCTCTATTTACAATAGCCAGGAAATAGAAGCAACCTAAGGTCCATTGACAGATGAATGGATAAAGAAGATGTGGCACATATATAAAATGGAATATTGCTCAGCCATAAAAAGAAATGAAATTGAGTTATTTGTACTGAGGTGGATGGACCTAGAGTCTGTCATACAGAGTGAAGTAAGTTAGAAAGAGAAAAACAAATACATATATATGGAATCTAAAAAAAAAAAAGAAAGAAAGAAAATGGTCATGAAGAACCTAGGGGCAAGACAGGAATAAAGATGCAGACCTACTAAAAAATAGACTTGAGGACATGGGGAGGAGGAAGGGTAAGCTGGGACAAAGTGAGGGAATGGCATGGACATATATACACTACCAAATGTAAAATAGATAGATAGTGGGAAGCAGCCACATAGCACAGGAAGATCAGCTCACTGCTTTGTGACCACCTAGAGGGGTGAGATAGGGAGGGTGGGAGGGAGGGAGACACAAGAGGAAAGAGATATGGGGATACATGTATATGTATAACTGATTGACTTTGTTATAAAGCAGAAATTAACACAGCATTGTAAAGCAATTTTAGTTCAATAAAGATGTTTAAAATAAATATATAAATAAAAATACAAGAACAAATAAGGATAACAGATAACGTCCTAAGAGAATTATAAAAGGGAGGAAGATTTTAAAGAAAAAATGATGCAAAGAAAAGAGATAAAAGATAGATTGAAAATATTATAGAAATTAAATAGGAAAAGAATAATATACGTATAGCAGAGATTCTGGGAAAAGGAAACCAAAGAAATGTAGTAGAAAAATTAAAATTTCATAATTCAAGGAAATTTCCTGAAATAAAAGACTACTTGAAATGAATTTTCTGCCTGCTCCATCTGTCCATTTATGATACTGTGGTATTGAAGTTACAAACTTTGATAGTGGGCTCACCTATTTCTCCTTATAATTCTATTAGTTTTTGCCTCCAATAGTTTGACACTGTGCTCTTGGTTGCATAAACATTAATGTTTATTATGTCTTCTTGAAGAATAGAACACTTTGTCATTATACAATGCCTTTCTGTATTGCTAATAAATTTCCGTGCTTTGAAGTTTTAGATCCAAAATTATTATAGCTTTTTCTGTTTTTTTTTTTTTGAAAAACAGTGTTAGCATGATATATTTTTCTCCAGCCATTAACTTTTAATCTATATGTACCTTTATATTTCAAGTGAATTCCTTGTAGACAACATGCAGTTGGTTCTTATTTTATAATCCATTCTGACAATCTGTCTTTTATTTTTATTTCTTGCTCTGCTATTTTTAAAATTTAATTTAAGTATTTTATAGAGCAGGTTATAATTATTTATTTATTTTATACATATTAGTGTATATATGTCAATCCTAATCTCCTAATTCATCCCACCACCACCACCCCACTGCCTTCCCCCTTTGGTGTCCATATGTTTGTTCTCTACATTTGTGTCTCTATTTCTGCTTTGCAAAATGGTTCATCTGTAACATTTTTCTAGATTCCACATATATGCATTAATATATGATATTTTTTTTTTCTCTTTCTCACTTACTTCACTCTGTATGACAGTCTCTAGGTCCATCTATGTCTCTACAAATGACTCAATTTCATTCCTTTTTATGGCTGAATAATATTCCATTATATATATGTAACACATTTTCTTTATCCATTCATCTGCCAGTGGGCAATTAGGTTGCTTCCATGACCTGGCTATTGTAAATCATGCTGCAGTGAATATTGGGGTTGTTTTTTCCAGATATATGCCCAAGAATGGGATTGCAGGGTCATATGGTAATTCTATTTTTAGTTTTTTAAGGAACCTCCATACTGTTTTCCAAAGTGGCTGTATCAGTTTACATTCCCACCAACAGTGCAAGAGGCTTCCCTTATCTCCACACCCTCTCCAGCATTTGATGTGTATAGATTTTCTGATGATGCCCACTCTAACCAGTGTGAGGTGATATCTCACTATAGTTTTGATTTGCATTTCTCTTATAATTAGTGATGTTGAGCAGCTTTTCATGTGCCTCTTGGCCATCTGTATGACTTCCTTGGGGAAATGTCTATTTAGGTCTTCTGCCCATTTTTTGATTTTTTTTGTTTTGTTTTGTTTTGTTGTTGTTTTTTAAATTTTGAGCTGCATGGACTGTTCTTATATTTTGGAAATTAATCCTTGTCTGTTGCTTCATTTGCAAATATTTTCTCCCATTCTGAGGGTTGTCTTTTTGTCTTGTTTGTAGTTTCCTTTGCTATGCAAAAGCTTTTAAATTTCATTAGGTCCCATTTGTTTATATATATATTTTTTTATTTCCATTACTCTAGGAGGTGGGTCAAAAAGGATCTTGCTGTGATTTATGTCTTAGACTGTTCTGCCTACGTTTTCCTGTAAGAGATTTTTAGTGTTCAGTCTTACATTTAGGTCTTTAATCCATTTTGAGTTTAATTTTGTGTTTGGTGTTAGGGAATGTTCTAATTTCATTCTTTTACATGTAGCTGTCCAGTTTTCCCAGCACCACTTATTGAAGATACTGTCTTTTCTCCACTGTATATCCTTGCCTCCTTTGTCATAGATAATTTGAGCATAGGCGTATGGGTTTATTTCTGGGCTTTCTAACCTGTTCCATTGATCTATATTTCTATTTTTGTGCCAGTACCATACTGTCTCGATTACTGTAGCTTTGTAGTATAGTCCAAAGCGAGAGAGTCAGATTCCTCCAGGTCTGTTTCTTTTTCCCCCTCAAGATTGCTTTGACTTTTTGGGGTCTTTTGTGTCTCCATAAAAATTTTAAGATTTTTTTTTTCTAGTTCTCTAAAAAATGCCATTGGTAATTTGATAGGGATTGCATTAAATCTGTAGATTGCTTTGGGTAATATAGTCATTTTCACAATATTTATTCTTCCAATCCGCACACATGGTAAATCTCTCCATCTGTTAGTGTCATCTTTGATTTCTTTCATCAGTGTCTTATAGTTTTCAGAATACAGGTCTTTTACCTCCTTAGGTAGTTTTATTCCTAGGTATTTTATTCTTTTTGTTGCAATGTGAATGGGATTTTGTCCTTAATTTCTCTTTCTGATCTTTCCATTTTAGTGTATAGGAATGCAAGAAATATCTGTGCATCAATTTTGTATCCTGCAACTTTACCAAATTCATTGATTAACTCTAGTAGTTTTCTGGTGGCATCTTTAGGATTCTCTATGAATACTATCATGTCTTCTGTAAACAGTGACAATTTTACTTCTTCTTTTCCAATGTGTATTCCTTTTATTTCTTTTTCTTCTCTGATTGCTGGGGCGAGGATTTCCAAAACTATATTGAAAAATAGTGGTAAGAGTGGACATCCTTGCTTTGTTCCTGATCTTAGAAGAAATGCTTTCAGTTTTTCACCATTGAGAATGATATTTGCTGTGCGGTTGTCAAATATGGCCTTCATTATGTTGGGTAAGTTTCCTCTATGCTCACTTTTCAGAGAGTTTTTATCATAAATGGGTGTTGAATTTTGTCAAAAGCTTTTTCTGCATCTATTGAGATGATCATATGATTTTTATCCTTCAATTTGTTAATATGGTGTATCACATTGATTGATTTGCATATATTGAAGAATCCTTGCACCCCGGGGATAAACCCCACTTGATCATGGTGTATGATCCTTTTAATGTGTTGTTGGATTCTGTTTGCTAGTACTGTTGAGGATTTTTGCATCTATATTCATCAATGATATTGATCTGTAATTTTCTTTTTTTAGAACCTTTGTCTGGTTTTGGTATTAGGGTGATAGTGGCCTTGTAGAATGAGTTTGGGAGTGTTTTTTCCTCTGCAATTTTTTGGAAGAGTTTGAAAATGATTGATGTTAGCTCTTCTCTAAATGTTTGATAAAATTCACCTGTGAAGACATCTCGTCTTGGACTTTTGTTTGTAGGAAGTTTTTTAATCACAGTTTCAATTGCAGTGCTTGTGATTGGTCTGTTCATATTTTTTATTTTGCCCTGGTTCAGTCTCAGAAGGTTATACCTTTCTAACAATTTGTCCATTTCTCACAGGTTGTCCATTTTATTGGCTTAGAGTTGCTTGTAGTAGTCTCTTATGATGCTTTGTATTTCTGTGGTGTCCATTGTAACTTCTCCTTTTGCATTTCTAATTTTATTGATCTGGGTCCTCTCCCCCTTTTTCTTAATGAGTCTGTCTAAAGGTTTATCAATTTTGTTTATCTTCTCAAAGAACCATCTTTTAGAGTTTTATTGACCTTTGCTATTTTTTCCTTCATTTCTTTTTCATCTATTTCTGATCTGATCTGTATGATTTCTTTCCTTCTGCTAACTTTGGGTTTTGTTTGTTCTTCTTTCTCTAATTGCTTTAGGTGTAAGGTTATGTTGTTTATTTGAGGTGTTTCTTGTTTCTTAAGGTAGGGTTGTATTGCTATAAACTTCTCTCTTAAAACTGCTTTTGCTGTATCCCATAGGTTTTGGGTCATCATGTTTTCATTGTCATTTGTTTAGAGGTATTTTTTTTTGATTTCCTCTTTGGTTTCTTCAGTGATCTCTTGGTTATTATGTAGTGTATTGTTTAGCCTCCATGTGTTTGTATTTTTTACAGATTTTTTCCTGTAATTGATATCTAGTCTCATAGCTTTGTGGTCAGAAAAGATACTTGATATGATTTCAATTTTCTTAAATTTACCAAGGCTTGAACTGTTATCCAAGGTATGATCCATCCTGGAGAAGGTTCCATGAGCATTTGAGAAGAAAGTGTATTCTGTTGTTTTTGGATGGAATGTCCTATAAATATCAATTAAGTCCATCTTGTTTAATGTATCATTTAAAGCTTGTGTTTCCTTATGTATTTTCATTTTGGATGATCTGTCCATTGGTGAAAGTGGAGTGTTAAAGTCCTCTACTATGATTGTGTTAATGTTGATTTCCCATTTTATGGTTGTTAGTATTTGCCTTATGTATTGAGGTGCTCCTATATTGGGTTCATAAATAGTTACAATTGTTAATCAATCAATTAATCAATCAATCTTCTTGGATTGATCCCTTGATCATTATGCAGTGTGCTTCTTTGTCTTTTGTAATAGTCTTTATTTTCAAGTCTATTTTTTCTGATTTGCGAATTGCTACTCCAGTTTTCTTTTGATTTTCATTTGCATGGAATATCTTTTTCCATCGCCCCACTTTCAGTCTGTATGTGTCCCTAGGTCTGAAGTGGGTCTCTTATAGAAAGCACATATATGGGTCTTGTTTTTGTATCCATTTCAGCAGCCCTGTGTCTTTTGGTGGGAGCATTTAATCCATTCACATTTAAGGTAATTATGAATATGTATGTTCCTATTACCATTTTATTAATTGTGTTGGGGTGTTTTTGTAGGCCCTTTTCTTCTCTTATGATTCCCATTTAGAGAGGTTCCTTTAGCATTTACTGTAGAGCTGGTTAGGTGGTGCTGAATTCTCTTAGCTTTTGCTTGTCTTTAAAGCTTTTGATTTCTCTGTCAAATCTGAACGAGGTCATTGCCAGGTAAAATAATTTTGGTTGTAGGTTCTTCCCTTTCATCCCTTTAAATGTATCATTCCACTCTCTTTTGTCTTGTAAAGTTTTTGCTGAGGAATCAGCTGTTATCCTTTTGAGAGTTCCCATGTATGTTATTTGTTGTTTTTCTCTTGTTGCTTTTAATACTTTTTCTTTGTTTTTAATTTTTGTCACTTTGATTACTATGTGTCTTGGCATGTTTCTCATTGGGTTTATCCTCCCTGGGACTCTCTGTGCTTTCTGTACTTGGGTGGCTATTTCCTTTCTCATGTTACAGAAGTTTTCAACTATAATTGCTCTAAATATTTTCTCGGGTCCTTTCCCTCTCTCTTCTCCTTCCTGGACCCCTATAATGTGAATCTTGGTGTGTTTAATGTTGTCCCAGAAGTCTCTTAGTCTGTCCTGATTTCCTTTCATTCTTTTTTCTTTATTCTGTTCCATGGCAGTAAATTCCACCTTTCTGTCTTCCAGGTCACGTATCCATTCTTCTGACTCAGTTATTCTGCTATTGATTCCTTCTAGTGTATTTTTCATTTCAGTTATTGTATTATTCATCTCCGTTTGTTTGTTCTTTAATTCTTCCTGGTCTTTGTTATATGTTTCTTGCATTTTCTCAATCTTTGCCTCTATTCTTTTTCCAAGGTCCTGGATCACCTTCACTATCATTATTCTGAATTCTTTTTCTGGAAGGTTGCCTATCTCTTCTTCATTTCGTTGTTTTTCTGGGGTTTTATCTTGTTCCTTCATCTGGTACATAGTCCTCTGTCTTTCCATTTTGTCTGTCTTTCTGTGAATGTACTTTTTGTTCCACATGCGGCAGGATTGTAGTTCTTCTTGCTTCTGCTGTCTGCCCTCTGGTGGATGAGGTTATCCAAGAGGCTTGTGCAAGCTTCCTGATGGGAAGGACTAGTGTTGAGTAGAGCTGTGTGTTGCTCTGGTGAGAAGAGCTCAATAAAACTTTAATAAGGTTTTCTGCTGCTGCGTGGGGCTGAGTTCCCTCCTTGTTGTTTATTTGGCCTTAGGTGACCCAGCACTGGAAGCTACAGGCTCTTTGGTGGGGTTAATGGCAGACCCCAGGAGGGCTCATGCCAAGGAATACTTCCCAGAACTTCTGCTGCCAGTGTCCTATTCCCTGTCATGAACCACAGCCAACCCCCTCCTCTGCAAGAGGCCCTCTAATACTAGCAGGTAGGTCTCTTCAGTCTCCTTTAGGGTCACTGCTCCTTCCCCCTTGGTCCTGATGCACACACTACTTTGTGTATGCCCTCCAAGAGTGGAGTCTCTGTTTCTCCCAGTCCTGTCGAAGTCCTGAAATCAAATCCTGCTAGCCTTCAAAATCTGATCCTCTGGGAATTCCTCCTCCTGTTTCCAGACCCGCAGGTTGGGAATACTGCTGTGGAGCTCAGAATCTTCACTCCAATGTGTGGACTTCTGTGGTATAAGTGTTCTCCAGTTTGTGAGCCACCCACCCAGCTATTATGGGATTTGATTTTATTGTGATTGTACCCCTCCTACCCTCTCATTATGGCTTCTCCTTTGTCTTTGAATGTGTGGTATTTTTTTTTGGTGAGTTCCAGTGTCTTCCTATTGATGATTGTTCAGCAGTTAGTTGTGATTCCAGTGCTGTCACAGGAGGGAGTAATCTGTCTTTTAATTGGTGCATTTAAACAATTGATCCAGCCAGATGAATTGGATCTAGCTGGATTAATATCTACCATATTTGTTACTGTTTTCTATTTGTTGCCCTTCTTGTGTCTTCCACTTTTTGTTGCATTTTATAGCTTTAATTGAGCATTTTATGTAATTCATTTTCTCTCTGTTATTAGCAGATGGATTATATTAACTTTTATTTTTTTAGTGGTTGCCCTAGAGTTTGCACTATACATTTGTAAGTAATCCAAGTCCTCTTTCAAATAACACAATACCACTTCATGGGTAGTGTGAGTACCTTATAGTAAAATAATATTAACTTCTCCTTTGAATCTCTTGAAGTATTACTATCATTCATTTCACCTATGTATAGACATACATAAGCATATATATTATATAAATCCATAAAAATACACAATCAAATACATTATCAATGTTGATGCTTTTAGTTTGAACACACTGTTATCTGTTAGATGAATCCATGAAAAGAAACCTAAAATTTTTAATTTTACCTTTACTTATTTCTTCTTCTATGGTGTTCCTTACTTTTTGTAGATCCAAGTTTCTGATCTATTATTTTTCTTCTGTCTAAAGAATTTCTTTTAACATTTTTTTGCAAGGCAGGTCTAATGGCATCAAATTTCCTCAATTTTAGTTTGTCTTAGAAAGTCTTTATTTCTCAACTTTTGAAGGATAGTTTCACAGGGTACATAATCCTAGGTTGGTGAGGTTTTTTTTTTTTTTTTTTTTTTTTTTTTTTGTCTCCACACTTTAAACATTTCACTTCACTCTCTTCTTGTTTGCATGATTTGTGAGAAATTGGATGTAATACATTTTTTTTTCCTATATGTAAAGTGTTTCTTCCTTCTGGCTTCTTCCAGTTTTGCTATTTATTTTTGAGTTTCTGTACTTTGAAAAAATAAGCTTAGG
Source organism: Phocoena phocoena (assembly GCF_963924675.1). Classification (NCBI taxonomy): domain Eukaryota; kingdom Metazoa; phylum Chordata; class Mammalia; order Artiodactyla; family Phocoenidae; genus Phocoena; species Phocoena phocoena. Next base: position 130,878,561 of record NC_089220.1, on the reverse strand, counting down.
TGTAGCATTTGTTTGTTAGTTTGTTTGACATTTATCCTGCTTAGTGTTCTCTGAGCTTCCTGGATCCGTGGTTTGATGTCTGAAATTAATTTGGAGGAAATTCTTAGTCATTATTGTTCATTATTGTTTCAATTTCTTTGGTCCCTTTCTTTCTTTTTTTTTTCTTCTTCTCCTTTTGGTATTCAAATTACACCTTTTGTAAATTGCCCCACGGTCCTTGGACATTCTGTTTTTTTTTTTTTTTTTTTTTTTTCAGTCTTTGCTCTCTTTGCTTCCTGGTTTTCAAGGATTCTATTGATATGTTCTCTAACTCAGAGATCCTTTTCTCAGCCACATCCAATTTCCATTCTCATGTCTGTTTTAGAGTTTTTAATCTACAGCTTTCTCTTTTATTCTTAGGATTTCCATCTATCTGATTGCAGTGCCCATCTATTCTTGTATATTGTCTACTGTATCCCCATTAGAGCCCTGAACATATCAATCATAATTACTTTTCAAGTTGTGTTTTTTTTCCTTTCGGTATGTCTTGTAATTTTTTTCTCTACAGCAAGATATTATGTATCAAATAAAAGGAATTGCTGTAAGTGGTCTTATTATTGTGATAGTGAGGTGTGAGGGGAGAGGAAATGTTATATAGTCCTATGATCAGGTCTTAGTCTTCCATTTAGCTTATGCTCTGGACTGTGAACTTTGCAGGAGATTTTCAGGTTTTTTTCTCCCACACTTAGTGAGACAGGATATCTAGAATAGGCTAGAATTTGGTATTTCCCTTCTCCCAGGTCAGTTATATTCTGATAATACTCCAGCAGGTTAGGGTCTGGTTAACTACAGGCATACCTCAGAGATATTGAGGGTTCAATTCCAGACCACCACAATGGAGCAAATATATCAATAAAGCAAGTCATACAAAATTTTTTGGTATCCCAGTGCATATAAACTTTTACACTATACTGTAGTCTATTAAGTATGTAATAGTATTTTGTCTTAAAAAATATACATATCTTAATTTAAAAATACTTTATTTCCAAAAACATTGCTAATCATCATCTGAGCCTTCAGCAAGTCATCAGTTTTTTGCAACAGTAACATCAAATATTACTGATCACAGATCAACATGACAAATATAACAATAATGAAAACATTTGAAATATTGTGAGCATAAACAAAATGTGACACAGAGACATGAAGTGAGCAAATGATGTTGGGAAAATGATGTGATAGACTTCCTTGGCACAGGACTACCACAAAACTTCAATTTGTAAAAAACACAGTATCTACAAAGCACAATAAAGTGAAACACAATAAAACAAGGTATGCTTGTAGTCTCTCCTGAGTGTTCCCTTGTTAAGAAGAACAAAGTGTTCTCTGGTGTATTTAAAAATGGCTTCTTTTGGGCTCCCCTGGTGGCGCAGTTGTTGGGAGTCCACCTGCTGATGCAGGGGACATGGGTTTGTGCCCCGGTCTGGGAAGATCCCACATGCCGCAGGGAGGCTGGGCCCGTGAGCCATGGCCACTGGGCCTGCACGTCCGGAGCCTGTGCTCCACAGCGGAAGAGGCCACAATAGTGAGATGCCCATGTAACACACACACACACACACACACACACACACACACACAAGGCTTCTTTTCTGCTTCCTTTGCTGAAAGACTGGGGAGATTTTTCTTCAGTATTTATACAGAAAATTGAGATTGAACTAAGCTAAATAATTTGCCTGGATTTTAGTCACTGATGAAAAAGCTTTCTGTAGAGGGAGTCATTAGGCCTGAATAACTAAATATGAGGTCTTGGATAAATTATTCATCTTACTTCAAACTCAGTTTCCTCATGTGTACAACAGGAATATTAATACTTTAGCTATTTTATATGACATTTGTGATGATCATACCAGTTAATAAATGTGATGTTTTCAAAAATATAAAACATCTAATAATGCCAGGCAATTGTTGCTATTTTCATAGTTCAAAACAATGATGCCTTTAAAAAGATGTATGAAGGTTTTGTTTCTAGGTATAGAATAGATAAGACTGCTGGCTCCCTCCTCCAAAATCAATACAAATTTTAGAGGAAAAATACTTATAAAGGAAAGATGAGAAAAAAACCCTCCCAGGTAACAGGGTATTATTTTGAAATAGTGTGTATGAGGTGGTGGCTTTGGCCCAAGTAGGAGGCAGTATAGCATAGCTATGACATGTGTAAGTAGGAAAGACATTTTTGGAATTCTGATATTGATCTTCTGTCATTGTCTTGAGACAAAAAATAAATGTCTGGGACTTCCCTGGTGGCACAGTGGTTGAGAGTCCACCTGCCAATGCAGGGGACATGGGTTCATGCCCCTGTCCAGGAAGATCCCACATGCCGTGGAGTGACTATGCCCGTGAGCCATGGCCACTAAGCCTGCATGTCCGGAGCCTGTGCTTTGCAATGGGAGAGGCCACAACAGTGAGAGGCCCGCATACCGCAAAAATAAATAAATAAATAAATAAATAAATAAATAAATAAATGTCTGCCATCCCATTTGTGCTGACTCTGGTTCAGATTTCTTCAAAACTACTATCAGTTTAGCCTTTTGCATAGCTGAGGAAAAAAATGAGCAGAGAGAGTAACTAATTTCAGGTATTAGATTTTAAATACTATCTATCAAATATTACAGGGCTGTACTACTAAAATCTAAGAAGTGTTTCCTCTTAATCCCTCTCTTTCTTGACAAGAAAAGTGCAAAGCTTAGCTTAGTTGTTGTCTTGAGGGGAATGATGTTTTTCTGGTTTCTGGAGTAAGGTACTCTTTACAGTTCTTCTTCTATCTTCCCTCTCCTTTCATTTCCAGTGATCTTTTGGGGACTGATTCATAATCGGGCCTTATTTTCTACTTTATGCATTCATTACCTGATAGAGTAACTAATACTTGTAGGAGAACATAGCTCATATGCTAAAATAACAAGATGTTTGAGAATCCAAACATTTTCAAATGAATATCAACAGGATGATATATTCCATAAGAAGTAGAAGTAATAGGCACAAAAGTTTAAAAGTAGATTAATGAACATTATTGAAAAATAAAATATTAGCAATATGAAACTCGAACAAAAGAACATTAAAATAATAAAGCAGAAATATTAAGAATAAAAAAGATAATAGTTGAATTAAATAATTCAATAAATGGCATAAATAGACGAATAGATGCAGTTCAGACATGGACTCAATTCATCATGATGATATATGCACATATTGTAAATATATATGCATCCAAAATTTGACCACCTAAATATATTAAGCACCTATATACTTTAAGATCCGAGGGGGTAATTAGACATTGACACAATAATAGTAGAGGAATTTAATACCCCAATTTCAAGAATGAATAGATTATCCAGACAGAAAATTAATAAAGAAACATTGGATTTGTATTATATTTTAGATCAAATGTACCTAAAAGATAGATACAGAACAGTCCATCCTCAGTATACACCTCTCAAGCACACATGGAACACTTTCCTGGATAAATCACGTTAGATCACAAAATGAGTCTTATTAACTTTAAGAAGATTGAAATAATACCAAGTATATTTTCTGAACACAGTGGTTTGAAACTAGAAATCAATAACAGGAGATAAAACAGAAGATTTACAAATAAATGGAAATTAACAACACACTCCTGAATAACCAATGCTGTCAAAGAAGGAATTAAAAAGAAAATTTTAAAAATATCTTGAAAAAAATGAAAAATGTAAACATAGTGTACTAACACTTATGGGATGCAGCAAATGCATTTCCAAGAGGGAAATTTACAGTTATAAATGCCTACATCAGTAAAAACTAAAGATCTTAAATAAACAACTTAATTTTGCACATTTAGGAGCTAGGAAAAGGAGAACAAACTAAGCCTACAATTAGCAGAAGGAAGGAAATACAAAGATCAGAGCAGAAATAAATGAAACAAGGGCCAGAAAAATCATAGAATAGATCACTAAAAGTAAGAGCTGTTGTTTTGAAAAGATAAACAAAATTGAAAAACCTTGGCTAGAGTAATAAAAAAGAGATGATTCAAGTAAAAATAATCAGAAATGAAAAAAGAGACGTTACAACTGATAACACAGAAATACAAAGGATCACAAGAGCCTACTATTAACAATTATATGCCAACAAATTGGATAACCTGGAAGAAATTAATAAATACATATAAATATATGACCTATCAATACTGAATCATGAAGAAATAGAAAATCTGAATAGACCAATTTTTGTAACAAGATTGAATCAGTAATCAAAAAATCTCCCAACCCAGAAAAGCCAAGGACCAGATAATTAAATAATTAGTTAATTCTATCAAATATTTAAAAAAGAATTAGCACCTGTCTTCCCAAACTCTTCCAAAAAAAATGAAGAAGGAATACCTCCAAACTCATTTTATGAGGACAGAATTACCTTGATACACAAAACCCAGAAAAGGACACTGCAAGAAAAGAAAACAGGTGAACATCCCTGCAAATATGTGCAAAAATTATACATGCAAAAATTATCACTAAAATAATAACAACCAAACTCAGCAGCATATTAAAGGAATCATATGATCAAGTGGAATTTATCCATGTGATGCAAGAATGGTTCAATATATGGAAATCAATAAATGTGATACATCATACTAGTAGAATAAAAGATAAAAATAATATAATCATCTCAATAGATGCAGAAAATATGTTTGACAAAACTTAACATCTTCTCATGATAATTGTTTTCAAAATTACTCCAAAAAATGGTTATAGAAGGAAGATATCTCAATATAATAAAAGCCATATATGACAAGCCCATAGCTAGCATTGCACTCAACAGTGAAAGATTGAAAACTTTACCTCTAAGATTAGGGATAAGACAAAGATGCCCATTCTTGCCACTTCTATTCAACATAGTACTGGAAGTCCAAGCCAGAGCAGTTATACAAGAAAAATAAATTAAAACATCCAAATCATAAAGGAATAAGTAAAATTGTCACTGTTTGAAGATTATATGATCCTATATAGAGAAAATCATATAAACTCAACCAAAAAATCCGTTAGGACTAATCAAGTCATTCTGCAAAGTTTTGGGATACAAAATCACCATGCAAAAATCAGTTGCATTTCTATATGTTAACACTGAATTATCTGAAAAAGAAATGAAGATAATAACTCCATTTACAATAGCATCAACAATAATTAAATACTTAGGAATAAATTTAACCAAGGAGATTAAAAACGGACACTGAAAACTAATGACATTGATAAAAGAAGCTGAAGACTCAAAAGGAAAGATATTACTTTTTCACGGATTGGAAGAATTAACATTGTTAAATGTCAATACTACCCAAAGCCATCTATACTCTCAATGCAATCCTATTAAAATTCCAATGACATTTTGCAGAGAAATAGAATAAGTGATCTTAAAATTCTAATAGAATCACATACACACACACACACACACACACACACACACACACACACACAAAACACCCAAATTGGCAAAGCTATCCGTGGAAATAAAGACAAAGCTGGAGGTATTTTGCTTCCTGATTTCAAAATACATTACAAAGCTATAGTGATAAAAACGGTATGGTGCTGGTATAAAAAGAGACACATAGACCAATGGAACAGAATCAAAAGCCTAGAAATAAACCTACACATATATGGTCAAGACACATTTGAAAAGGGATCCAAAAGTACTCAGTGGGGAAAAAATATTATCTTCAATAAATGCTATTGGAGAAACTGGATATTTACATGGAAAAGAATAAAATTGAATCATTATCTTACATCACTCACAAAAATTAGCCAAACTAGATCAATAACTTAAATAGAAGTTATGAAACTATAAAATTCATAGAAGAAAATTTTGGGGAAAAGCTTCTTGACATTGGTGTTGGCATCAAGTGTTTTGGATATGACACCAAACATACTAGCAACAAAAGCAAAACTAAACAAGTGTCACTACATCATACTAAAAAGCTTTCTACACAACAAAAGAAATAATCATAAATGAAAACGCAAACTATGGAATGGAAGAACATATGTACATACCATTTTTCTGATAAGTATGATAATATCCATAATATATAAGGAACTCATAGAATTCAATAGCAAAAAAAAAAAAAAAGACAAAAAAAACTAATGAAAAAGGAGTAAAGGAACTGAATAGACATTTTTCCAAAGAAGACATACCAATGTCCAACAGGTACATAAAAATGTGCTCAACATCACTAATCGTCATGGAAATACATGTCAGAACACCAATGAGGTATCACCTCACAACTGGCAGAATAGTTATCATCAAAAAGATAATAGATAATGTGTTGATGAGGATGTGGGGAAAAGGGAACACTTGAATATTTTTGGTGGGCATGTAAATCTGTACAGCCACTAAAGGAAATGCTATGGGGGTTCCTCAAAAGATTAAAAATAGAACTACCATATAATCCAGCACTCCTGATTTTGTGAATTTATCTGAAGAAAATGAGATCACTATCTCAAAGACATATATACACCTCATGTTCATTGCAGCATCATTCACAATAACAAAAGATGAAAACGACTTAAGTATTAAACAATGGGGTTTATACATATAATGGGATATCATTCAGCCATTAAAAAGAAGAAACCCTGCCATTTGCCACAACATGGATGAATCCTGAGGGAATGCATTATGCTAATTGAATTACATCAGATAAAAGCAAATACTTTAAGATCATAAGTGTATGATCTCATATGTGAAATCTAAAACATCTGAATGCAATAAAACAGTGAGTAGATTGGTGGCTGCCAGGGGCTGGAGTGGGATGGAGGTAAAAGGGTGATAATGGGCATGGGGTACAAACTTTCATTTACAAGATCAATAAGTTCTGGCAATCTTATGTACAACATGGTGACTATTGTTAACAATAATGTATTGTATACTTGAAAGTTGCTAAGAAAGTAGATCTTAAAAGTTCTCACCACAAAAAAAAATGTAACTATGTGTGAGGTAATGGGTGTGTTAACTAACTTATTGTGGTAATTCTTTCTATAGACATCTCTCTCTCTCTCTCTCTCTCTCTCTCTCTCTCTCTCTCTATATATATATATATATATATATATATATATATATATATATTAAACCATCATGTTTTATATACCTTAAACTTACACAATGTTGTATGTCAGTAACTTCTCAATAAAACTAGAAAAAAAAATCCCTAGATATGAGTTTTTCCATATGGATACAATAGTAAAATCTGCAAGAACTGAAAATAAAGAATGATAATTAATATTATTAATAATTTTAATAAAACCAAAACAAAAGATATAATATAGATCAACAAAAGCAAAAGTTGTTTATAAAAAAGAAAACCTAATAATGTAGAAAAACATTCTAGCAAGTTTAAATAAAGGGAGAGAATACACAAATAATATTATGATGACAGTGGGAAGGGTTACTGTAGACAAATCTACATTATAAAAATAAATGAAAGGTAAGCAACACAATAGAAGACTGGAACAATGTTATAAACTAACTAGATATAACAGAAAATCTACTTAATAGTGGAACATCCTTCTCAGGTATGCATACACTATTATCAACTATAGAAAATATGTTAGGTATAAAACAACCTCAATGCATTGAAAAGGATTGAAGCTAAATATGTTATACATTCACTGAGAATGAAATTAGAAATCAATAATAAAAATACATTTGGGAAATTTCACAAATATGTGAATAGTAAGCAGTACATTCTTGCATAGATTTGGTTAAAGAAGAAATCACAAAGGAAATCAGAGAATACTTTGAGATGAATAAAAATGAATACATAATATACCAAAACTTAGAGGATGCAGCAAAAGCAGTACTTAGAGGGAAATTTATAGGTGTAAACATCTACATTAACAAAGGAGAAATATCTAAAATCAATAACCTAAACTTCCAACTTGAGGACACTTGTAGAAAAAATAGTAAACTAAATCTAATGCAAACAGAAGGAAGGACATAATACAAACTAGAGAGGAAAGTAATGAATAAATAATAGAAAAATTATAGCAAAAACTTATGAAACCAAAATTAGTGCTTTGGAAAGCTCAACAAAATGGAAAAAAAAATGGACAAACTTAATTACACTCAGCAAGAAAGAAACAGAGAAGTTTCAAATTAATAAAATCATAATTGAGAGAGGAGGCATTACTATGAAACTAACGGAAATACAAAGGATTATGAGGGAATACTATGAACAATTGTATGCCAATAAATTGGACGATTTAGATAAAAATGTACAATTCCTAGGAAGACACAGTCTGAAAGTGACTCAAGGAGTAATGGAAAATATGATGGATCTATAAAAATTTAAGAAATTGGGCTTCTCTGGTGGCGCGGTGGTTGAGAGTCCACCTGCCGATGCAGGAGACATGGGTTCGTGCCCCAGTCCGGGAAGATCCCACATGCCACGGAGCAGCTAGGTCTGTGAGCCATGGCCGCTGAGCCTGTGCATCCGGAGCCTGTGCTCCACAATGGGAGAGGCCACAACAGTGAGAGGCCTATGTACCGAAAAAAAAAAAAAATTATGAAATTGAATTAGTAGTCAATAAACTTCCTACTAAGAAAAACCCAGATCCAGATGGTTTCACTGGTGAATTCTACCAAAGAATCCTTAATCATTAATTCCAATCCTTTGCAAATGCTTCTAAGAAATATAAAGGGAGGGAAAAATTTCTAACTCATTACGTTAGGCTAGTAATGTCCTCATTGGTAAAACTGTGATTATGAAGAAATTGCAAGAAAAGAAAACTAGAGTTGTCTCTCTCATGAGTATAGATGCAAAAATTCTCAACAAAATACTAGCAAATGAATCCAGGAACATATGAAAAGTTTTATACACCACGACAAAATGTGCTTTACCCTTGTAATACAAGATTGATCTAACATCTGAAAATCAATTGATGTAAATACATCATGTCAAAATAATTTTTTAAAGATATATAATAGAGTCAGAGAAAACATTCGACAAATTCCAACACTCTTTCATGATAAAAACATTTAGCAAAGTAGGAATAGAAGGGAACTTTCTCATCCAGTTAAAGGTAATGTGCATAATTCCCAGAGCTGACATTATACTTAATGGTTAAAGACTGAATACTTCCCCTTAAGAACAGGAAAAAGACAAGGATACCCACTTTCACCACACATATTCAACATCATACTGGAAGTTCTAGCAAGGGTAATTAAGAAAGAAAATCCAATAAAAGAAATACAGAATGGAAATGTGGAATTGAAACTATTTGCAGATGATGTGATCTTGTATATAGAAAATACAAAGGAATCTGCCATAAAACTTATTACACTAATAAATAAGTTCAGCAAGTTGGCAGGACAAAAGGTCAGTTTACAAAAATAAATAGTAAATTTATTCACCTGCAATGTATTATCCAAAAATAAAATTAATTAAATGATTTCACTTATAATAAAACAAAAATTACTTAAGAATAAATGTAATAAATACAAAACTTTTACTATGAAATACAAAACTTTTACTATGAAATAAGTACAAAATGCAAAACATTGTTGAAAGAAATTAAAGTATACCTGAATAAATTGAAAGACATCCTATGTTCATAGATCTGGTAACTTAATATTGTTAAGATAGCACTACTCCCCAAGCTGATTTACAGATTCAGTGCAGTCTCTATCAGAATCCCACCTGGCTTATTTGCAGAAATTGATAAAATAATTCTAAAATTCATATGAAAACTCAAAGGGCACAAAGTAGCTGAAACAATCTTGAAAAAGAATAAAGTTGTAGGATTCATATTTCCAATTTCAAAAATTACTTCAAAGCAATAGAAATCATATCTGGGTGTCAGTGGCATAAGAAGAGACATATAAACCTATGGAATAGAATTGAAAACCCCAAAATAAAACAATATTTACAGTCAATTGATTTCTGATAATTGCCTAGACAGTCCAATGCAGAGGATGGTCTTTTCAACAAATTGTGTGGTGACAACCATCTACACATATGCCAAAAAGTGAAGTTGGATCCCTATCTCACATCATAGAGAAGTTCACTCCAAATGGAACAAAGACCTGAATCTAAGTGCTAAAAATATAAAGCTCTTAGAAGAAAGCATAGGGTAAATCTTCATGATCTTAGATTTGTCAAGATATGATTTCTTAGATATGATACCAAAAGTATGAACACAAATAACAAATTACTTTTTATCAAATTAAACTTGTGCTTCAAAGGACACCATCAAGAAAGTGAAAATACAATCCATCAATGTAAGGGAGTATTTTTAAATCATATATCTAAGGATGTGTATCTAGAATATATAAAGAACTCTTATAACTCAATAATAAAAAGATCAAAAAATGAGTAAGTAAACGATCTGAATTGACAATTCTCTAAAAAAGATACAAATTTCCAATCAACACATGAAAGAATGCTCAACCTCAGTAAAGGAAATGAAAATCAAAACCACAGTGAGATATCACTTTATACACACAGAATAGATATAATAAAAAATGCAGATAATAGCAAGTGTTGGTGAGGATCTGGAGAAATCAAAACGCTTATTCACTGATGGTGCTAATATAACATGGCACAGTGACTTTGGAAAATAGTCTAGCAGCTCTTCACAAAGTTAAATGTAGAATTAGCATATGTTCTTGCAATTCCACTCCTAGATACATACCCAAAAGAAATTAAAACATATGTCCACACAAAATCTTCTACACAAATATTCACAGCAGCATTATTCACAACAGCCAAATGGTGGAAATAATACACACATCTATCAACTGGTGAAAGGATAAAAAAATGTTGTATATCCAAACAATGTAATATCATTAAGCTATAAAAAGGAATAAAGACTGATGAATTCTACAATGTGAATAAGTCTGAAAAAAATGCTAAGAAGTCAGTAATAAAAGACAACATATTGTAGGATTCCATTTATACAAAATGTCCAAAATCGACAAATTTCTGGATATAAATTTTATATTCATGACTGCCTAGTGCTGGGGGATGGGGGGCAATGGGGATTGACAACTGAGTTTAGGGTTTCTTTTGAAGGGTATGGAACTGTTCTAAAATTAGTTTATGGTGATTGTTGGACAACTCTGTGAATATACTAAATATAATTGAATTGTACTCTTAAAATGGTGAGTTTTATGAGATGTGAATTATATCTCAATAAATCTTTTACAAGAAAAGCAAACACTATCAACTATCAATATGCTAACAGCTTTGAAAACTTAGACAAAATGGACATATCCTTAGAAAAATGTGACTACTAATTTATAAAGTGATAAAAAGCTTAAATATTCCTATGATTTTTTTTAAAAAAATGAATAATAGTTTAAATTTTTCTCATAAGGAAACTCCAGACTTCATTGATTTTACAAGTGAACTGACTATATAGTCATCCATTATGACTAACAGTTATTATAAAAAATTAAAACTGAAAAAGACACTAAAATTTGGGTACTTCCCCTGCAATAGAACAGTTTAATGAAACTTTGAGTCCATTGTCTGAAGAGATGTTTACTGTCCCATTACAAGCTCTACTTCCAAAAAGTGTCTAGGAGGATTTTTGTTCATTTATCTCCAGATAGATTTTAAACTTTCTCTGTGCTCACACAGAATCTGATACAAACTTTATCTCAGCATCAATAACATTTCCTTGTATTATAGTTATTGCATATTTATTCCTAAAACTAGACTAAGCTAGTTGATGTTGAGTCATCCTTGTACCTCCAGAGTCAAGCAGAGTGCCTGGTTCATATTTAGCATTCAAAAATGAATACTTAATAAATCAATTAATGACTAACAAATAAATAAATTATTGGCTTAATGTCACATTTTATAAGAATCAATCCATTGTCAATAGATGATAGAACTAAGCCAACCAAAAAATGCCAACACACTCAATAGGAAGGGCAAGTCCTCCTGAAGGATAGAATATTTTTTGGTGGCTACTGGACTCCTACTGACATTATTTTTACTTTACGATACAAAATTTCATCTATGGATCTCTATAATAGTCTCTTGTCCAGAATTTTCCCCCAGAACAGGCTATAAGCACTGAAGAGAGGCGCTGATGAACAGGCTGGTTATCAGGCTGCATAACCCAGAGAATAAGCATTTAGCCTACTTCTCACACCCATGTGGGCCAGGATTATAATCTCAGGACTGCTTAGGTAAGGAAATCTGGGTGACATAGTTTTTGTAAAACATCTAACTAAATTTCCATTTTGTCTAAAACATGAGCCTATTTGGAAGAGCAAATATTTCCTTATTGTTTTCTTACCTTGATAAAGGAAAGGAATGATGTAACCAATTTAGAAGCCCCACCTCTTGAGACCATAACATGTGTTTCCTATCAAATAAACTAACAGGATACTGAGTCATGTCTTTTAAAAATAAGTCAAGTGTCCATATGTTCCCTTACTTAAAGCATGCACTCCCTCCTCCCCATTTCTCCCTCTTTCTTGTTACCTCCTCTCCACTGTATTATCCCTTTAAGCTGTTTGCTTTTGTTCTGAAAGACCAACTCTGAAGAGTTATTTTTTCAATCATGATTATGATTTACAAGATTATAATTTTCTTGTTTCCTTTCTTTTTTCTATTGGTGTTTGGCCAGTGCATATAATGTGTAAAAAAAAATGATAGCTTTGGGTATACCAGATGATATACTTCCCTTCTCTAGCCTAGAGGTTTTCATAGCCTCTCAGTTACTTTCATGTAACCTTAAGGATAGCAATGTCACCTTTAAAAATATCTCAAGGATCTAAACTGAATTCAGTTTGAAACTTTATTACTGGACATGCACAAGCATGTCAAAGTCAATTAATAGATGAAATATTATCTCCTTTTTCAGTCTTAAATGTCTTCCAAAGCATTTCATGGACATGCAGAATAGTTGGTTGATATTTTGGGGAGTATCCATGGAAGTAATTGAGCCCAGGCTAAGAGTACTTTTTGCACTAATTAAATATTCCAAGCTTCTATCAAGATTATTGTCACCTATTTAATGGCTCATTGAGTTTACAGCCCAGGCAAGTTCTCTTTCATCAGTAGAGTTAGGACATCTATTCTTGAAATGACAAACTGGGTAGCAGGCTAAAAAGATAAAAGAACATCTGAAAAATATTCACATTTCAAATTTCTGGCATGGTTAACTCTGTTCATTGATGAAATAAATAATTTGATAAGCTTAGAAGATTCATTCTTTTCAAAGAGTACACTTACACTTTTTATACAACCTAGGGCATTAAAAAATAATGTTATGGGAATATTTAAGTGCCCTTAAATGAGATATATACAGAAAAATATCTTTAATATAATTGCTAAATCTTATCTTCAAAAAAAATCCTTATCACATGTACTCAAAATGGTTGAAACATGGAGCCATAAACAAATTCTAGCATTTCTGGCACAAAGAAGAAAAAAAAGGTTGGCATTAGGAGTTGACTATTAATAGAAGCTGACCATTATTTGTTGAGTGAATGAATGAATGAATATATGCTGGGGACAGTGTTGTGCCCCACTATACACTGGAGAATAAAATGGGTCTGAAACATAACTTCTTTTTGCTTACAGTCTATTTGGGAAGATGGAAAATAAACACAGAAGTAAAAATATAATTATGAGTTTTGATAAGTGCTATGAAAAAAATTGGGATAGTTCTATTTAAAGGAAGGGTAAAGGTGTAGTTTCACGTGAAGTGGTAAACATATTTAAGCTGAGGTACAATGGAAATAAGGACTGAGCCAAGCAAATATTAAAGGAAAGTGTTCTCCAGGCATAGGGAATAGCTCATACAAAGTTCCTAAAGTGAGAAAGTCCTTGGTGCCCTCACGGGTTGAAAAAGTCATTGATGGAACGTGATGGGCAAAGGAAAGAGTGGCCAAGGATGGGTGAAAGAACAAAATCCTGCCAGATTAATCAAAGCTTTGAAGATTACAGTAGTTAAATAGTTCTGATCTTATTCTAAGTAGAGGAAGAGGCTATTAAAATATTATTTGGGCTGATACGTGAAGAATAGATTGGAAGAGGCCAATATTTGGAACAAGGAGAGAGATAGGTTCACTATTATTTGTGTTAATCTAAGAATGAGACATGGGTGGCTTGAATTCAGGGAAAGTAGTGGAGATGGAGATAAACGGACAAACTTGTGACCTGTTTTTGAGGGAGAAAGAACAGTAATTGATGATATATGCGGTGAGAGAGTTGTCAGAAATGGTGAATGAAGATGATTTTACAGAAACTCAGAAAATGAGAGAAATAGATTTGTGTGTGTGTGTGTGTATTGGCAGGGTACATTTTGGATGTCAAGAAGGAATTTAAGTCTATAGGTCTGAAGCTCAGCTGAGACTACTATCCTGAAAGGTACAGATGATCTTTGAAACCACAACAATAACAGAGATCATTCAGAGAGAATTTAGAGAAAGAAAAGAAAATGGCTAGAACTGAGCATGAGGAATGCCAACATTTTACCAATAGAGAAAATGAGCCTTTAAAGAAAACAGAGAAAGCACAGACATAGGGGTAGGAAGCAAAGAGAGTCATCATTCTAGGTAAGAAATAGTCAAAGGATCAGGTGCCATCTGAAGGCAAGAGGAGATGGGATGGATAGCACAAACAAATGTTGTAGTCTTTCATGTATGAACGATTTCTTCATTTCTAATAGGATATGAAAAGGTATAGATGGGTACAGATGAAAGTAACATTTTGAATTTGTGGAACTGTATATTGGCTTATATTGGGTTGGCCAAAAAGTTCGTTTGGGTTTTTCCATAACATCTGATGAAAACCTGAATGAACTTTTTGACCAATACAAGTATTTTCTCAATGTAGTATGAAGCAAGACCTTTAGCTTTTGAAAATGGGAGACAACAGGGGTACAAAAAAGGGAAAGGGGACTGTATAGGAGAAGAGAGAACATTAATCTTGAGAATGGGGAAACAGACTCACTAGAAAAGGGTAATAGAATTGCTGGGCAGAGTAGCTTTATTATAGTTTGTATAGGGCTTTCCAATTTACAAAATACTATATTCATGTCTGGTGTTTATTCATTTATTCAGTAAGCACTACTTGATATCCATTTTCAGTTGATACTCATTATAGCCTATGGGACACCTAAGCCAAGACCTCTCTGCAGATGAAAAATCTTGTTTGGAGGATATCACCTACTTCAATGGAAGTGGCTCTGTTACCATGTGACAGAATTGGGGTTTCAATCCAGATTTTCAAATAAATATTCAAAGCCTTATTTCCCCCATTAATGCACATTCCTTAGATAATTTTAAGCTTAAGTAATAATGATATAAACTCTAAATACTTTAGTCTCCTACTATTTTAAACTCCAGGTTGTTAAGATTAAAGATAAAAATATTTTTTTTAAGTCATGTTAAAATACTAGCTCTATAATTTTCTCTATAATCCATGCAGATTCAGTGCTGGGACATGGCTCTGCACAGCTGTGACCAAAACGTTGCATGGAATCATACTTTTAGACTGACATGAAAGGTCAAGGCAGATGAACATCCAATTTAGTTGATTTTGTTCCACCAACTTGACTGGTCATTGGACTGAGTTGACCAGAAGGCACTACCATGCACATGCAGAAACATATTTTTCTAGAGACTGCAAGCTATGCACTGGAAGTTGTATTAACTATTTCAGAGTAGTATTCTGTCACTGAAGTAACAATATATTATGAATCAAATTTATAGGAGGAACATGGTGATTTCAGAGAGAAACAGAATATCTAAGTTGTCTCATCTGGAACATCAGGTCTCTTGGGTTGCAAACAACAGAAATTGACCCTAATTAAATTAAGCAGAAAAGACATTCGTGAAAGAGTGTTAAATAGGTCATGTTAGGAAAGATAAGAGAATTACAGAAGAGACAAAAGTACAGGGCACCTACTCACTAATCTGTGCTATAGCCTGGATAGCCAGGACAGATTGTACTGGGCTAGTTTTTTGGAAGCTTATTTTCAGTGCTTCTGAGTGTGTGTGTCTAAGGTTGAGCATCTCTATTACTATTATTAGTACTACTACTATTAATAACAACATTGGAATATGACACATAACAAGATCCTACTCTACGGTGCTAAATATTTCACTTGCTCATACAAACCTAGAAATTAGTACTATGCATATCTACATTTAATATAAGAGGAAACTACAGTATGGAGAAATTGACCTTCCACAAAATCACGTGGTTAACAGGTGGCAGAGTCAAAGACTCAGTCTATATAAAGTCAAAGTTGTGTTGTTAACTTCTAAATAGTTCGTCAGGTCAACTTAAAATAATGGTATCTCTGGTTAGTTAATACCATTTAAGGAAACACAGCCTGTAGGAAAATTAGATTTTATTTTTATTTTTCTCTTGGCCATTTCACTTTTCCTTTAGGTCTCCTATAGGCCTGTGTAAATATATGCTTATGATTAAAAATCTAATGCGTATGGTTTTCAATTTCCACTTAAATCATACCATGCACAAACTACCAAGGAAAATAAAGAACTGACTACAAGAAAAAAGGGAAGTGTTTTCTAAGACTTGTTTTCAAAGGATTAGTGAAATTCAGTTAAGACCACGTAATGTACTAGTTATGTGTTGAAAGAGTAGAATGCTTCTCTTGCTTTATGAAAATTATAAACACAGTTTTAGAGGTAAAAGACCTCTGAAAGACATCTTCATTTCCAGAAAGTTACCAACTTCAACACTAGCATTTGATATAGGAAACACAGATTCTCTAATGACTGTGAATTTTGAAAAGAAAAATAGTGAAGAAAGAAATGAACTGGTAAACTTACAATTAGACTAACGATCAAAATCAGGTACACAAGATTTTGACCAAAACAATGTTGAGATTGGTAAATGATGTGGGAAGCTCTTGTATACAATAGGACTTCTTCAATGTACTAATTGCAAATAAATTTTCCACTATTTATATTTAGTGTCTGGTACAAACAGAAAATGGGAATTCAAAATGTTTCTCACTATAAATTTTCCTATTTCTAGCAAAAAACACAGGGGTTTAGAGTTCTGGGTAGGCAGAAATACAAATATATTAATTTCCTCTAAGGTAAGATATACAGCAAGACCTTCCTCTGTTTTGTTTTTTTGTTTTCAAAACAGACCTTTCAGTGGGATAAGATGTGACCAATATAAATAACATATGTGGTTATATTCATTACATCTGGTTAAAAATACTGTTTCAGTTTACCACCAACTGATGGCCCAGATTAAGATGGAAGAGGCTTAACTCCAAAATAAGTTATTTACATTTGTATCTCTTACTCAAAATAACTACATACCTTCTATCTGCATAAAATGTAAACTGGAATAATTTAAATGAGGAAAAAAGAAGAATTGCTGAAAATAATGTTTTGAATAGTTCCAGGAAATGGTCACAGCCTGTTGAGAACACTTTGAACTACAGCTAAGGTAAATGAGAGCATTGTCATCTCATACAAAAATTCCTAATCAGGCTGTCTTTGTTCTGCAGCTCATATTTTAAGTAGAAGTTCATTTCCAATACCTGCACATATTCTTCTATTCATATGTAAATTGAATTAAAGCTGTTATTCTTTCTTCCTCACACTCTGCTTTTAAAGTAATAAAATTTATGGAAGAGTGCCATGAGAGATGGGGGCTTATGGACACTAGCGTGTTCTGGCTTTGAACCAAGCCCCTGCTGGCCGTCTTGAAGGAAAGGCTGTGTCTCTCCTGCCCACAGGGATCTATTTGAACATTAAGGGGTTATCATTGGAGTCGTTATTGGCTAAGATATTTCCACTGATATGACATTTGGATTCCAATGGCAGTTTTATGGCTCTCTTTACAGCTGTGATTGGAGTGGAGGTGTGTAGATGGTCCCACCGCCTGTCCAGAGAGAGGAGAGGGAACCACATACCCTGGGTTTTATTCCTGGCTTTGCCAGTCACCTGCTGGGTGCCTTGAATAAGTCACATAAGATTACAGGGGCCTCCCCTTCTTCTGTGTGCAGATTAATTGCCTGTGGCAAATGTTGTGTGCAAATTTCAAGGGCAATTGAGTCCTATGTGCTTTCTCACTTGCTCCTTTTTTTTTCCTTTGTTTTTCTTCTTCTGCTTTTTTTTTTCTCTTTTTTTAAGAACATGAGGTGCCCATTTTACATGCAATTAATTTGTACATACCCCAATCTAAGTATGGCACTTCAACTGCACTTTAAAATCATCAGTTATAAACATATCCATGATATCTCATGACTTAAGGGAATAACCCAATTCTGCTTTGATGAAGTTATTTTATAAGAAAGCTTCTTCCTGCTTTTACAAGAGTGCAGTGGTTATTAATGTAAACCAAACAGGACATTTCATTCTTAAATGCCTTGGTTTCTCAGTCGGTTAAAAGAAATAAAGAGCATTTATGGAGCTTTTCAATTTATTTTAGAAGGGAAAGGGTTAATGCAATTTTAAATTTCTAAATACAAAATATCTACAACTCTTTCTTATAGCATGCCCCAAGTTGTGTTCACTATTTAAAATAATGGCTTATAAGCTTATTTATTAATGAATTTGAATAAACTGTTTTCTCTCATGGAGGGAACATTGAGTCAAGACAGCCATCTGGGATCATACAATTGTAGATTTAAATCCAAGTTTTGTCAACTAACAACTCTATGATTTTGAGAAAATTCCTCTCTCCTAAGCCTCAGTTTCCTCCTTTCTCAAATGAGGAAAAAACAAAAACAAAACAAAAACATAACTTGTAAGACAGTTGTACAGATTACTTGGATGATTCCTGAAATACCCAGCCTCCATCAGGAGCTCAGAAAACAGTGACAGTTATTATTCACAACATCTCAAAAGTTCTCTTTCATTTCAGGAAGACTATGTGCTTGGAACCATTTAGAATCATACTGAATAAATGCTGAAAGTGTTCAGTGAAATTAACTAGGTTATCTGACAGGGGTTGTCCAATTAAATAGATGTATATTTCAACTTTTCAGTCATATTACTGGTCTAGCTAGACAGAGCTGACTCTCCTTACCTGCCCCCTTCACACTATTATACATCTGCAGAGGTGGAACAATACTTCCACTGATGGTGGCAAAGGTCTCTCCATTAGCTCTCTGTGGAGTCCATCTGTCCATTTGCTTATTCCATCTTCTGTAGCTTTTCTTTGGTATTCTTTATATATCATTTGCATAGTGTAAAATTTAACAAGTGATGTTAGAGATAATAAATCCCACAACTGCTATTTCTGTTAGAAAACCATGACACAGTGTGGTGAAAGCACCAAACAGTCTGGGGTCTATTCCTGTTTGCAGGGCTTTTTCTTCGCATATTTTACTGTCACTTTCTTGACATTTTTGTCAGTTTAGAACTGGAGGGCATAGGTGCTGGTGGCAGGTCTCACCACATTTTTATTCTCCATTGCATTTTCAGAGACTATGAAAACATAAAATAAAGCTGGGGGCGGGCGGGGACGGAGGGCCGAAGAAGAACTAGGAAGAGAGGTGATCTGTCAAAGGCAGAACAGCGAGGGTAAGGCTATGAAAGTCAGAATGTGCAGCCTCTTCACTCTGAGCCGGCGCTCACCGTGCAAGGTCCTCTACAGCACCCCACAATCCCCACGTACTGCCGCACAAGTCCTAACACAGAAACGCTGAGATTTGCTATAAAAGACATGCCATTTTTTTTTTCATTTCCTCATTATGCCAGGCGGATAGAAGGCAAATATTTGAATCTGTTTGCAGAAGAAAAAAAAATTTTTTCTTTTCTTTTTTTCTGACAAACTGTGCATTTCTAGGCTGTGGAGACGGTGTCTGCACAAAAGAGTGAGTGTTTTTCCTGGCTCTAATCAACTCTTATGGTTTTCTGCCCTTTAGAACTAGGATCTTTTTTTTTTCTTCTTCTTTAGTTCGTGGGAAAATGTACAGAGGTATATAACACGGCATTCGAGAATTGCTAATGTCAGAAACACCTTTTCTCACCACCTCCCAGCTTTTGTAAACAAAGAGAAAAAAAGTGAACAGGCTATCATGTACATCTATTCAATTTTGGCAGCCAAGGACACTTAAATAACAATATTAACAATTAAACAACAACTATACTACATATAGTTCAGAACCATCCTCCCAAGGAACCCTGGTATAATTTATTTTAATTTCTCTAAGATTATATTTCACCAAACTCTTCATGAAGGGAAAAGAAAAAATGTTTTCTTATTAAATACATTTTGATAATGCACATTCCCAAACTTAATCTAAAGTGGAACCATTTTTTACCATTGGAACATGTATTAATGTGGTGGGGGGGGTGGGTAGAGTACACCAGTGCCAATAGTACACAATTGGGCAACATAGCTCTAGTAGCCAGATTATAATTTCAGCTTTCAAACCATTTCCAGAGTATGCTGATGTTCTCTTGGATATTAGAACAAAACAAAACATTTACTAAGGCTTTAAAAAATAGAGAAACGAGTATAAAAATAAATAAAATATATTTTAACAGCCTGCCTACATGACCGGGACCATAGTAACAATATAAACAAAGTAAGATGTGAACATGGTTAAAGGAGTAGAACAGTACAAACAGTACAGCTCTCGGTAACATCTGCAGACACATCAATAGGGTGAATTTCTAACAGAGAATTATTGAATCAGAAGGATTGTGCTTTTACAAATTTGACAGATGTCACAAAACTTCCTTCCAAGCAGGTCACATTTATTTATACTTCCACCAAGATTTTTTTTTATGTATATGGTTCTTTTTTGTTAATTTGCCCTTTCCTATCCTTTCTTTATTTCTCTATTGGGCTCTAGATGAACTTCAGTTGATATTTTAAATGAAGTATATCAAATTTACAAATGAATTTGGGAAAACTGACATCATTACAGTATTGAATCTTACAGTAAAGGAGCACAAAATGACTTGCTTTTTTGTCTTAGTAGAGTTTTAGTTTTCTTTAAATAAGTAATTAATGTTTCTTGTTAAGGTGCTTGGGCATTTGTTATTTTAGACCAGATGTTGCTCGTTTAATTTTTGCTTAAATAAAGCTTAATGGAACACAGCCACACCCATTCATTTGAATACCATCCATGGTTGCTTAAGGTTGAGTTGTTGCAAAAGAGACCATATGACCTGCAAAGCTTAAAATATTGACCACTTGACTCTTCTGACTCCAGCTTTAGACCATTTGTTCCCTTCCATTATATTTTCAATATTGACTTCTATATAGAAAAAATATCATTTTTATTGTTAATTTTGTAACTGACCACTTGTTTGTATTGATTTCTGATGATTTCCCTAAGATTTCTAGGTTTATATCATATGAAAATAACTATAATTTTCTTTTCATATTCCCATTGTATTTATCTGCTCTTTCTTTCATTTGCCTAGTTCTATTGACATACAGATACATATAATGTGCTTCCTTTATTTATATATGAAGTTAAATTTATTTCTTTATATATAATATTATATAATTCTTTCCTATTTCATTAAAATAAATATGGATATTAAATGCAGTCGAATTTTTTCCCACATTCATTGAGATATTCGTAAATAATGTTCTCCTTTGACCTTTGGATATGATGTATTTTGTGAATGGATTTTCTATTTTGAAGTCATTATGAATAAACTCCACTTGGTTAGAATATTTTATTCTTTAATGCCCAGTTGAATTTTATTTGCTAATAATTTAAGATATTGCATCAATATTCAAAAGTAAAATGTATGTATTTCTAGTTTTGTGGTTTGTAAGTTTAGGATGTTAATGTTATGTTGGGTCTGTAAAAATAATTTGGAAGTTTCCTTTTTTTCCAGGGATCCGGATTAGTTAAGAGCATCAGAATTGTTTTGTCCTTGAATGATTTAAAGACTCTACCTATGAAACCATTTGGATGCTGGGGTTTACCAGGCAATATTACTTTAATACATCTGTCAATATCCTTTGTTGCTAATGGATGAAATGCTCTGTATTTGCAAGAAAAAATTTAGTATCATATTTTTTATTAAAAACTATCCATTTCATTCAGACTCTCAACTTTATATAAAACAGAAGATTTAGCAAGCATAGATATTTTTTCAGATTAAAAAAATATATTTTCTATGTATCCTTGATGATATTACTTCATATACTTCAGAAAATGAGAGTGAATGTCAAAAAAGAGGATGACGTGATAGAAGAAATGGTGGCAAGATCCCAGGAGAATTAACTAGATATAATTTCCTTTCAGGCAGGTCTAAAAGAAAAGAAAAGAAAAGTGACTGGACAAAAAATAGGAAATCAGTGTGTCCCTGGATACAGAAAAGAATGAATCCTAAGTAATAAATATAAAGCATACAAAAATGGAAGTTATAAATGAGAAGGTGAAGAGGCATCTTTTAAAAACATAAAAAAGATGTAATTAGATACTTCACAATAGCAAACAAGGTTGTACAAAGAATATCTTGGGACAATTATGAAGCAAACCCTAAAATGGCATGATTATGAACATAGTACTCAGAAGAGATTTAAGCAAAAAGAACATATTCAACCTGGAATCAGAGACATTCTTCACTCTCATTCAAACTGAGTTTGTAAAGAAAATGTAACTGTAGCACCCTATTGGTTCTGCAATGGACAATATTTCTACAGTCATAATGTATGTATAGAGTCATAATGTATTAGGTTTTTAAGACAGAATTAAGCTATAGACAACACTTAAATAATTTTCATATAGTCTAGAAGTTATTTATCTGTGCTGAAATGTGAAAGGGGAAAGGAGTGATGCCTGTGGGGAGGAACATAGAAGGGAAAGTTAGGGGCTTCAAAATCCCCATGTTATACAGAGGGGAGCAAAAAGATGCCTCAACCAATAATAAAACAAGAAACAGACTTTTAAGGAATGTCATTTTGTATTATAAAATAACCAATAAAAGAACTAAAAATAGTATTTTTTATCTACCTTTCAAATGTTGATGGGGTAGGGAATTGAGATATTTTAAACAGGTTGTATCTTCTCTCCTAGTGAAAGTCAATCATTAATGTCTGAAATTGACAAGCCAAACATTTCTATGAACATCTGTTCCAGTTGTGGAGGTCACACTAGAAGGGTTAAGAACAGGCCATGATAAACATGGTTGCCTTTGGGAGGGAGGATTTGGTGGGAGAAAATAATCTGAAGGAAAGAATATGAGCCCTTCTGCTATTTTATGTCTTACTGTATCCATGTTTTACTGCTGTAATAGTGTATATAATTATAAGAATTATGGAATTTGCCTTTATGAAAAGGCCTTTAAAAACTGACCCCTTAGGATTTTTTTCTCTATGAACAACAAATATATAAATGGGACAGTTCTTTGGAGTCTGAAAAGTATTGAGATTTTCCTGAAAACAGTCTTCATTCAGAAAATCTGCACACTCTATGCATGCTTCTAAATCTTATTGCTGTTATGCTTGTAAAGTTATTTTTCTCATTCATACTTTGGTTTAATTAGCTCAACTTCAGATCATTTTTTGCTGTTAGAAATGTAACTTATACATTAGAGGCATATTTTAATGTGGAAGTGTAAATACAAAGTATTAAATAAGTAAAAAAATGATCTGAAAACATATTTTATGAAACTTACCATATTAAGCATATTGTTGAATAGATCTTGCCCTATATCACTTCAGGCTATATGAAATGAGTCAGGTGAGTCATCTTAAAGGAGATCTAAATTCCAGAATATTCTGCTTCTCTTTAAGAACTGATATCATATTTCTTTATGAAAAAACAAGCAAGTCATTTAGCCCAGTGATTTCTAAAACGGGCTGAATATTAGGTTCACCTGGGGATGCTTAGAAAAAAACACAGACATGTTGGATTCCCTCCTGGAGATGCTGGTTGAGCAAGTCTCAGGGAAGGTATCAGGAATCTCATTATTTAACAGTGCTCCAAGGGATTCTGAGGCACATTCATGTTGAGAACCACTAACTGCCCTCTCTTGTTGCCTTTTTCCTGGCCAATAGAAAACTCAGGGACAAATTAACTCTTCGATGTTATTAAATATGTGAGAACCTACAGCACTTGTCTCTTCCCCCCTTGACCTTGGTCATTTAATTTCACTTGGTCATATCCTGATCCTGATTTTTTTTAAAAAATGAATATAGAAATAAATGTGTAAAATTCATAGATTTTCTAAATGGGCAATTTATGGGTTGTTTTTAGTGCTACTTTTGAAATCCAGGAAAATCTGCTCTGCTAACACCTGTAGCTGCCTGAGAAGTAGGAACTTAACAGCTCATTGTACATACTTTGTGAGGGCTGTCAAGATGGGCCCTGGTGTGAATATGGAAAGTTGGCTTTATGCCCAAGTACAGAGGTATGTGAGCCTGAGGTCATCTACCAAGAACTGTATATTTTCATTGCATGCATCTTGGAAAAAGTGGAAAAGAGGCAAACTTTTCCTAAGGAGACTCTCCGTGAGAATCCCATTGTGTTGAGGGAGTGAGACAGCATTTCGTGTCTTGTGGTTATGATGGTGCTAAAATGTTCTGGGTAGAGAGGAGAAGTCATGCTTTGGAGTTTCTGTGATACAAATTGTGTCTGTGGTGTCTGCTTTTGTTATTGAAGACAAGTTTTAAAATGTAGATATTGAGAGGTTACAGATCATGACGCTCTCCCTTTGGTGAACTCTTAGAAGCAAGCCAGCAAAAAATTCAGGCAGTAAGTGGGAAGAGTTATGGTTGACATTGCTGGCCCTGGTTTCGTGATTCTTTCTCCCTTGATCTTCAAAATCAAGCTCTTAATTAGCATGTTTACAAGGTATAAGGGAGAACAGAGCTGGTTATCAAGAATTCACCTTGATGTAGGATTATCTAACCCACAAGGGTCACTCTTTCTTTCTGTCTTAAAAGGCATTGGAGGCAGGAGGCAGGGAGGGGGTGGTAAGAAGACTTTCAAGTCCTGAAAAAAGCTGCATGGTAAGCAGACTCAGACAAGTGAAGTATTCTGGAATCACTGATCTCAGACTGGACATCACATGGGGACTACTGAATTTGAACGATGACCTGAGCCTTCTGCAGCCCATTAACCACAAGCCCCCGGGGCAGGTGTCTTATGAAGTATGAAGAAAAAAATGAAGCATGAAAAGTCTGTTGTATGTCTTGTTTGTGTTATAATTCTATCTGAGACAAAGTGAGTTTTGTGGCATCCTATCCTCTCTTCCCTAGTGAGCTTGGAATTGGATATTAAAGATGAAAAACAAGGAGATATTTGTCTTAAAGCTTAGAGCACGGAACAAAACAGAGTGTGGGAGGGCAGTTAACCCTTCTCATGTGCTTCCAGATATATGTTGCTATCTTCTTACATATACATACAAGCTCACAGGAAACACAGAATGTTCATGCCTACATGTAGAGGGGGATATTGACTATATATATATCATATACTTCAGTATAGTTAGAAAAAAAGAATGGCAAAGTTCATGGATTGGCTACTTCAATAAAAAATGCTTTCTTTCTGCATAGATCAAGGTAACAAGATCCAGATGGGAAAAAAGTGACACTATTTAGAGCAAAATAGCATTTATTTATCAATGTCCCTAGTATGTGTGGGCAATGAGACAGGTGCCCTTTTTCTAAGTTATATAATTGACAAACATACTAGTAGTGAGAGAATTCTGGAAAGATTTATGCATTTACGAATGTTTCTAAAATCTCTAAATGTTTGAAATACAATATAATCATGACACAGACTGAAAAGCCAACTCTTACTCCATCAGAATGATCTCTCCTCACCTCCATTCCTTTCTTCACGTGCCTGAAGAGAAAAAAATAATAATTCAAAGACTTCTCTAATGTTCGGAATACTAGAGGCTAAGAAATTCTAAAAGTATTTAGATAAATCAAAATCTTCCTTTCATCTCCCAGAGTCTGATGTCTTTAACAGTCTTACAAGCAGGACTTATGTGCAAAATATACTACAAAACATCCTCATCCTCCTTCACTTGTGGGGACGGGTATTTTCAGAAACCAATGATTCTTACAAAACAGTAAGCCAGAGGGGGATATGTGCTATTTTTTTTTTCACATCTATGGGCAAAAGTAGCTCATAACAAAAAAATATATAATCCTATTGCCTTGAACTGCCCTAGGTGGAAATCATCTCTTTTTTTCCCCCACGGAGAATTTTTTAGTCACTTGTCTAGTGCAATAAACACAGTTTTTCTGTCACTGAATTTTTTTCCCCACTCTTCAGTTGAAAAGCCTAAAGCTTAGTTAATTCCAAGAATGTCCTCCCCTCCCCGCCAAATGTTGCCCTGCTTATCATCCTATTTAGCTATGAGAACATTACAGACAATTAAATGAAGATTATATATGATGGCAAAATATTACCTTTACAGCTGTCTTGAAGTTTTTTCTACAACACCCTTTAGTCATATGAGAATAGCCAAATAAGGACACTCTGAGGAATTATAATCAAAGTCCTCTTTTCTTTTTGTTCCAGCACTTTCTCAAGGAGGAGAGGTCCAGGGTTATGATGTATGAGCTGCCACCACTTATCGACTGCAGGATTCAGCAGTTGCTGCCCAAACAGGTTGCCTGTTCTTCATCTGGTTACTAAGAACTGAGAGTTAACGGGCCATCATGGTGCATAAAAGTTCTGAGCTGCTTTGCCTGTGGCCATGAACAAGGTCTTGGCTCAATAAGGAGAGTGACCATTTATGGACCATTTCTCCTGTTCCAGGCCCTGTACTCAGAGCTCTCCTATATTTTCTGTGTAATCTTTTCAAAAGCGTGTGAAGTAAGATGGTCATCCACACTTATAGGTAGGAATTGAATTACTCTTTATAGGTAAGAAATGGTAGATAGATGTGGATAACCACCTTACTTTGTACCTTGTCAAAAGGATTACACAGGAAATGTAGGAGAGCTTTGAGTACAGTACATTTGATATGCACTTCTAATTATAATATGCATAAAGTTTGTTTTACTTTTCTACTGCTGCTGCAGCAAAAACAACCACAAAGTTAGTGACTGAAAAAAATTGTCATTTATTACCTCATTTCTGAAAGTCAGAAATCTGGCCAGGGTGCACCTGAGTTCTCTGCTCAGGTCAAACAAGGCTGAAATCAAGGTGTCAGCTACAACTGAGTTCGTTCTCATCAGGAGCTCAGGGTCTTTCCTAAGCTCATTCTGGTGGTTGACAGAATTCAATTCATTGTAGATGTAGGACTCTTGGTGACTCATATCTTTTAGGCCAACAGGAGAATTGCTGCTGCTGCTTCTTGTCATCAGTTAGATCTAGACTGCTCCCACCCACTATAAACTCCTTTTGAAGGGACTCAGATTCAACTGATTAGGGACCTTAATTACATTTGTAAAATCTCTTTTTCTGTATAAAGTAACACAATCATGGGAATGATATCCCATCATATTCACCAGGCTGTCCACTATTAAGCAGACAACGATTACAAAGGGCATGTGCACTATGGGTCAAGAATCTTAGGAGCCATCAGAGAATTCTGTCTACCACAAAGTGTTACCACTTATTTTTAAATTTGGCAACCACAATGGGCATTGTCTGGCAGAAATGCAAATGTTTTATTTTTTAAATATATTTAATAATATGTAATTAATTAAAAGAAAACTGTTCAGATTTATTAAACATGTTTTATTTATATCTTAGTCCATTTGTGTTCTATTAATTCTATAGATATTTTAAATATTTAAAAAATAATTTAAAAATATATGTGAACAATAATTTATGTGTTCTACATTTTCTTGATTTATATTTGTTGGAAGAGGACATCTGCCATGGGTCCCTGGAGTCTCTGCAGTCCTTGCTGAGTATGTCAAATCACAAGTCCTAACCATCCTCACCCTGAGATGGTTCTGTAGCTACTGACATAACCAATTAAATAAGTTAAGGTGACCACAACATGAGTACCCTGAGACTGCTCACCCTCGTGGGCATTAATTGAGGCAATTGAACACCTTCCATGTATTACTTGTCATTTTGATATCTTTCAATTCAACAACAGATAAACTTATCTAATTGAATAAATGGGCAAAAGACTTGAACAGTAACTTGACAAAAGACCCATGATCCCTAGCATGCTAGGGTTACATAAGAAAACTAACTTCACAACCTGGGTTCCATCAAACATAGATTGGTAATTCTAGAGTGTGACAGTAATAACATGTAGCAAGGTTTCAGTCTCCTGCGGAGTTGACGAATCCACTGATGTGAGAAGTAGAGAGAACGTGTAGGTGCTAGTTAACTGGAAGATGCCTCACTTCATCCCATCAAATAATTCTCTTAAAAACACAGTTGTGACATTGGTTAGCAAACAATTCAGATGATTCCAGAAAAAAAGTAAGACTTTTTTATACTATGTTTATGTCATATTTTACCAACCTGATGAAATAACTTGGTTCTGTTCTGTACTAGTTATACCTGTGAAATCATTACCATAAAGCAAAGAAGAAAAAGAGCATGACAAAATGAGCTAAGTAGTAGAGTTCTAAAGAACCAAATTAAGCAATAATATATAAACAAAAAGATAAATAAAATTAGCTTCACAAATCAGTATTTCCTCTCTTTTATTAGGATTTCAGACATGTCCAATACATTACTTAAATATTTTTACTTTCAAAGCAGTAATTTACCTTGAGTAATAAAATGCTGATGGCTTTGGTATCTGAGTGACAAATATGCATGCAGCAATTTACACAGACTGTACATAGTTTGAGGAAGATAGAGTCAGCTGCAAATGCAAACTGTACTCCTCAAACTTCTTCCACACACACATACAATCACTACAAGGTTAAAAAAAAATCTCCTTTCCCACGAAGACAGCCACCTTCCCAATGTCCCTTTCCCAATCAAGTTAAGAAACAAAGCCCTCTTGGGTAAATCATTGCACTGCTAATGAAATCCAGACAGGCAACTTGAAACTTGAAACAGAAAAAACAAAATTATCTAATGGAAATCATTCATTAGTAGACCCTGGTTCATTGAAACTAACAAAATGTGGAAGAAACATGACCTGAATGTGTCACGGATGATAATGATCTTATGCCTATGCTGTGCTTTCTACCCAGATGGATCCAAAACACTTTTCTGAGTTTCCTAAGGGGTGGGAAATAGGCAGTTGACCATTATTACAAATTAATAACTTCTGGGATGACTAACAGCATAGGTTAACAACTAGATTCCATCATTACCCAAGAGTTTTGAGAAGCTCAACACAACCCTAGCAGCAACTTACTTCCACTAGAGGAACTGAATAAAAAGCCCTATTAGCAATCCAAGTTCACACCAGATCTAGCACTTGTCTTTAGAACGATAGTAGAAATAATGAAGACTTCCTATTGTCTTTAGTATGGGTCATGCTTACTTGTTGCTGTTTTTGTTTCCTGAGCTTTTTCCAAAATTGCACTTGTAAGCATTAAAACACCTCAGAGTGAATCAAGTAAGGAGCAGCAATCCCATACATTTTTACTGTCTTGTATAAATGCTGGCTTGAGGCTGCTCCTACTTTGCCATCACACACACACACACACGCACACACACACACACATACACACACGTTATCACAGAATTAAACTCGGTAGCTTCAGTGAATCTTTCTTTTTTATTTTTATTTATTTTTTTTGCGGTACGCAGGCCTCTCACTGCCGTGGCCTCTCCCGTTGTGGAGCACAGGCTCTGGATGCGCAGGCTCAGTGGCCATGGCTCACGGGCCCAGCCACTCTGCGGCATGTGGGATCTTTCCGGACCGGGACACGAACCCATGTCCCCTGCATCGGAAGGCGGACTCTCAACCACTGTGCCACCAGGGAAGCCCAATGAATCTTTCTTTTGATTGACTCCTCCACATCAACGTCTTTGCCAACTCAGCATCAGTCCAACCATCTTTTGAAAACATGCACCAAAACATGCCTTCTGGAAAATAGTTCACCCACTTTAGATGGAGTCTGATGAGAGTACGTGAATCAGTCACCCTGGCCCCTCTTGTGGATGGGCAGGTACCCCTAAGTTAGCCAAAGTGGGCATGCTCTCCTTGGCTTTTGAACTGTAAAGAGAAGGTCAGAATAGCTGAATGTTTGAGGTTGTTTATTCCAACAGTGGTGTGCAGACTAGTCTGTTGAATTCCTGATACCAGGGCCCACTAGTGTTACTTGAGTCTCTTCCTTTTCAACCATGGTCCTTAGGTTTTCCCTCCTGTTCTTTAAGGTGCTCCTTACAATTTCAATGGATATCCTGTTGATTTAAGTTTTTCAAAGTTGGTCTGTTGCTTTCAATCAAAATCTACAGTTTCCAGGTTCTATCTCTGTCACTTAGAAAATGCAGCCAAAAGTTTCATTCTGGGCTTCCATTCCAAGAAGCATTTATTTTATATATAGACCTTTTAATTGAAATATAACATATATACAAAAAGTCCACATAGCACAGTTTGATGAAATTTTACAAATAAACCTGTGCATCCACCATTCAGAAAAATATATCAAATTTGGCTATTCAGAGTGTGATGTATTTACCAGAAGTCTTGGTATTACTTAGGAGCCTGTTAGAATGAAGAAACTTAGGTCACACTGAGACATTTTGAATCACAATCTACATTGCAACAAGATTTCCAAGGAAATCCATATGTACACTGAAATTTGAGAAGCACAGATATAGAACATGACTATCTCTCTAGAAATCTCCCTTACTGATTTACTCAGTCATTAAACCCTCAAAAGTAAGCACTTTTCTGACTAATCTTGGATTAATTTACCTGTTCTAGAACTTTCTATTAATTGATATATGGTATGTACTTTTGGTTATCTGGCTTCTTTTGCTCAACATTATGTTTGGAGATCCCTTCATGCAGTTGTATGCAGCAATCTGTTATTTTTAATTGTTGAATGAACATACTGCATTTTATCTATTCCATTGTTGATAGTCATTTGGATTATTTTCATTTGAGGCATATCATGAATAATTCTGGTACCACCATGGCCTTGGAAGAACTTATTTATGTATTTCTATTGGGTGAATATGTAGGATTAAAACAGCAAGTTCATGGAGGATGCATGTGTTTAGTCATAGTAGATACTGACAGAAAGTTTCCCAAAGTGATTGGCCTAATTTACACTCCCACCATCAGTGTATGAGAATTCTCTGCTTGTAGGCTGTCCTTCTCTCCATTAGTTGTCCTCATCATTCACTGACATTGTTAGATGTCTGTTGGTTGGCTGGCTGGTTGAATAGTTGATTTAGCCATTCTGGTGGTTGTATGATGATCTCACATTGTTGTTTCAATTTCTATTTTCCTGTTGATTGTAGCTATTGAGTACATTTTCATGTTTTTTGGCTATTTGGGTATCTTCTTTTGTGAAGTAACTGTTCAAATCTTCTCCCAGTTATAAATTAAGTCAGTCTCTTTTTGGTAGAGTTACTTTATTTAGTCTGGAAATGAGTCTTTTGTCAAATATGTTTTTCTATTTCTTCTCCCCCTCCTGTAGCTTGGCTTGATAAACAGACATTTTTAATTTTAATGAAATTCACTTATCAACCCTTTTCTGTACAGTTAGTACTTTTCACATTCTATTTACAAAATAGTGGCCAATTCAACTCTAATCTGCTTTCCCTTTTTGTAGTGGGAGATAGAGAAAATTTTCTGGAAGAGAGTAATTGCTCCTATTTGGAAAGATGACATGTTCAACTGAAAAAGTATGCTTTTTGCTTACATTGATATTATTTGTGGGAAGGACAAGTTACATTTGTTGTAATCTCTAATGATGATACTGTAGAATTTTTTACATAGTTACCTTCAATCTAAAAAATAATACAGAATCACCCTGCCTAAATTATGGAAGTACAAGTCAAATCTGCTGTGTTTATATTACAAATTGCTTACTAAACCATGCATGGTGTTATGAGCCAGGAGCAACTCTGGTCAATGGAGACAAGAAGTTAATGCTTACAGATTTTTTACCAGGAATTTCCTTCCAGCCACATTATACTTTATATATAAAATTGAGCAATCACTGATGCAACATAATCAATAGCCAGTTTTTATCTGTCAAGTACACTGTGATGCGTTTACCTAGGTAATCCAAGCAAACACATTATTTTGCCTGGATTTCTTGGATAACAACTCCTTTTATCAAACCTTTATTATGCACCCACATTATATCAGATAAGAAAAATGCCATGGGGCAATTATTCTTCCCAATAGACTATATTATATTAGGAGGACCATTTATGACATGGAAAAGAGGAAGGAGCACTGTTTCTCCTACTAAAGAGGAGAGGTAATATTGAAAACTAATAATGCAGCCCTGCCATTCTCATATACTGACAAGGAAAAAAAAATTAAATGACATGGTTTATTTTCTCCAGTGCACACTGATTTGGAAAAGACATATTTTTCTGTGCCCAAGAGTATAGAAAATAAGAACTGTTTATTGAATATGTTTTCATGCAAGGCACTTAATATAATGATATTTTATTTAATTTGACATCAAAACTGATGAAATGAGCAGCATTAAAACTATTTTACAAATGAGGCAAATGGGGTTCAGAGAAAAATAAACAAACAATATGGGCTAAATCACACAGCTAGTAGAGCTCCGCCTGACTTGAAGGGCATGGCCTTCTCATTTCATCACACTTTCTCTTCCAGTTGAGATATTTCCTCAACTAGATTGAGACCCTTTACCTAGGATGCTGGGAATTCCATCTCCACAATTGTCCACTCTCCCAGCAGGGCATTCACATCAGCCCACCCACCACAGCTGCTGAAGCTCACTGAGAGGAATCAAAAGAGTCAGCAGAACTCAGAGTGGGGTCTGGTGTCCCTGGGGAGCTTCAGAGAAAACCTTTTTGCAGCAGTCCAATTCCCAATGTAGTTTGTTGTATGTCTGAACGTATTTCTTAGTTTTTCTCACTCTAACTTCAAGGCCTTAGCCTTTTTTCCAGGTTTCATCATTTGGTTACTTATGGAAAAGTTTTCCATTTCATTAGCTATATTCATCTGGAATCTCCAGGACAAAACATCCTTTGTGCAATAAGGAATTAAGTAAAGATTGTAAGAGCTTTTAAACTTTAGAAGGTCCTGGAACACTGGTTTTAATAATTATGTCTTGTATGAGTAATGAACACACCTGGACTACACCAGACTGTACTTCATAAAGAGTCCTATTGTAGTTTTCACTGTCTTTGTATAAAAATGAATCATAATCTGGAGCATGAAATAGTGAGAGGAGGGCATTGTAGTGAAAACGGCATGGGTTTTGCCATCAGATAACCATCCATATTCCAGGCCTGCCTTTGGTTGTTGTGGGATCTCAGGCAAGCCACCCAAGGCATTCAAATCTCAGTTTCTGCACTTCTGCATTATGATAGGATACTATAAGAACATGGTGTTAAGCCATAAAGAGGATACAAACATAAAAATACTACGCTGGAGTTTTCCTGCCTTTTTAAAACCAAAAATTTCCTTCAGATAAGCACCCATCGTGTCAAAACACTATACAAGCATGTCAAATCTTGTCCATCTCTATGTCTGAATCAGGCAAAGTAAGCAGCACAGTAGCTGGGTGAGAAATAGATCAAGGGACCCTCAGATGAATGATATGTAGAAGACCAGAGAGTTAGGTTAGCATAAAGACATGGAGTCAAGCTGGTCCTGTGAGAGGATAGAGGGCTGTAAAACTTACCAAACCCAAAGTTCAGGAACTGGGGCTGAAATAAAAAGCCCATTTAGGCAGGAATTTAAATAGAAATTCTGTGGGTTCAGAAACTAGGTAGAAGTAACTTCTTCTCTCAGACTGCACTTTGAAAACCAAGCAGCAGACCCAGGCTGGCACTGAGTCATTGTTCTAGGAGCAAAGCAATAACACAGAAGAGCATTTAGAACCAAAAGCTGAATCTCTAGGTACGTTCTCCAGGGTCATTCAGAGTCAGCATGGTTTTCTTTTAAAGTATTTTTAGAAATCTATCATGCACTCCAGGAATCAATCTTCCCCAAGCCAACATTCCTAATTTCTTTAACTTGGCTTCATTTTATGGTTGTTGAGTGCATATTATGATTACTTTCTTCTGAACATATCATGATTTATCAATTGCTATCTTTAAGTGAAGGGACACGAACACAGTAATATTCTTCTGTATTTCTAGAGGGTGTATTTTCTTGAACTCAAAATTGCTTTGGCCAGGGCGGGGAAACAGATAACAAGGTCTGCCCTTCCCACCCCCATCTGCTATTAAGTTATATCTGTAAGCTGAATTTGCACACTGGCTTGTTTGTGGATCTCAGTGTCAGACTTCATTTACGTCTATGAAGCATAGTCTAAAGGCTTTTAAAAGATCTTCCTGTAAAGAGGGAAAAAAACCTCCGTCTTGTTAATATTTCTTGTGTCTAATCCTTATAATCAGGTTGCCAGATTTCTGACTAGGCTCATTAATTTACTTAATTATTAGACTTTAGAAATAATTGATCCCTCAATTTAAAAAGCCTTGGGGCATAGCTCAATAAAAACTTGAGCAGCTGCAATAATAACAAAATTAAGATCTAGCTGCATAAAACTGCATGTTTTGCCCACTTTTCCTCTGGACAGACCAATATATAAGAACAAGTTTAGCCTCCTGCCATAAAATTAATTATGACCTGGCATGCATGGATTTAAGACACACGTTTTCCATAGACATGTGCTGCCTCTAACACTAAAGAAGAAATCGGGGAAGTTTGGGGTCCATAGTTGGAAGTACTGGTGTGGGCATCATACATTCTGGGGGCCTGACAGCATCACACTTTAGGTAGGTCACATAATTTATGTGAGTCATAATTTCCAAATTTTAAGATAAAGTCATTGGGATAAATGACCTCCATATTTCTTTCCAGCTCAAAACTTGTTTGAATCTATGAGCAGTCAATGAGTTGATAACAATCCCAATCACACAGAATTCTGTTAATATTTTATATCTTGGATATTATTCACTGCATCCAGCTATTTGATTTGTTTTCCAAACTTTAGAATCATGTTGCCATTAGCAGTTCATATTCATTTAGAATCCATGGGCCCAAAGTGATTTATGGTAGTTTATAAAACAGAAGGAAGACGTGATCTCTCTGCCCTTGATATACTACAGCAGAACTTTTGTTTTGTAGTACACTCACTTATAATAACAAACTCCTTTTCCATATGCAGAAATATCTCCCAGAAATAATTAGCTGCAGACACAGAACAATTAGGTGGTTTCAACCTTACAAAATGTGGTTCTTGGTTAATTGGCTCATATTCACATTGTGATATTTGCATCTACCACCTTACCACCTGCAAAATTTTAACTCACAAAAATAGAAGTGAGGTTTCAAAAATATGGCCTGGCAAGTGTAGTCTAAATAGTCAGTGTGACCCGCATTTTCTATGGGCAACTTTAATAGCACTCAAAAATGTTCAAGCATATGGAAATATAAAATGTTAATCTCTGGACTGCAAACTCTTTGCAGGAAGAGTAATGAATAGCAGGGGCTTGGAGTAACATCCAGACTTCATCTCTGTTTTCTGTCCAAGCTTGTTTTCCTCTGTCAGTTCATCACCCCCAGACCTCTTACACTTGAATGTATTGGGTTCTATTTTCTTTTCAGTTTTTTGACAAATGGGAGCACACCTTCTATGGAAAGGCCCATGAATGATAAACAGGCTGCATACTGCTTTGAGTGGAGTATTCTCCTTTTCATCATGGCTTAAACTAAATTCTCCACTATACCTCAAAAGTTTACCCTAGTGACCAACTATATATTAGCCACACCTAGTCTGAGAACCTGGAACATGGTCTTTTTTTTCCCCTTTAATCTGTGACCTGCAATTTGGAGCCAGGATCCTGATACTTACCATTAATTGACTAAGTTAACCAGACCAGACCCTTGATACACTGAAAAAGATTCTCTTCTTGACCAAACACTATCCAGGGTTATCTGAGACCTTTCTCTGCTGGGATCCAATCTTGGGCTGCAAAGAAGGAAACAAAACACCAACATAGTTTCTAAAAGCTCACAGCCACATCCTTAGGATGACCCTAGCCCCCTTAAAGTACCTGCCTGAGAAAACTCAAGGCTACCAGAAGAATGTACTGTCTATTCCAGCCAGCTCCTGTCTCCCTGCATCTATGGGAGGGTAGGAGCCTAATTTCCATAAGTGCCAGTTAGCCAGTTAGCAAACCCAGAGGGGTTTCATGTGGACTAACCCCCTTCCCCCCATTTTGTAATTTTTCACGTCCCTGACTCCACTGGGCCCCCACTTAACCCCTCCCTACTCCCTCATTCTCCCTTTAAAACAGCCAGTCACCCCTGTACAAATAAAAGTTGAATTCAGTTCACACTGGCCCTTTTTCCCTATTGCAACAGCATATTACTGATTTAGGTTTGTCCTTACCACATTAGCTAGTGTCTGGCTTTGTTTGTTTATCTTTGACAAACCTACTTAAATGCCAAAGGGCACATGGTGCACAAAGGCTGAAACAGTTACAAAAGAGTTATCTTGGCCACAAGTCTTTTGGACTGGCATCATTTCAGACATGTCTGGCTTTCAAGTTACACCACACCTCTCGAATCCATGATGACCCAATATGAGAGTGCCTACATCAGGAGAAAAAAAAAACCTAAGTTCTTCCAGAGATTTTCAGTGTGGAATCAGTGTCCACCAAAAGAGGAATTTTGCCTCTTTGAGACACATGAAGGAGGAGACACATGTGTTGGAGGAGGGAGGAAAAAAATAAAAGAGAGAAAAGGAAAAAGAAAGCCCTTTGAATATCAGAGAATGCCAAAATGGGCTGAGCCAGATGCAGAGGAAATAGGTGAAAGCCAAGGTCAGAGCAATATGCCACAGCTGGTGTTAAAAGAATTCAGAGGAGGTTACCTGGACAGCTGGCCTGAAACTCAACAAGAAGTTCTGTTCACCCTTTACTGACTAGAGAACACTCTCCATCTACACAGAATGAACACTGCTTTGAGACACTAGCAGATATATACCACAGTCACGTCTCAATGGCAAGGTCAAGATCTTCTAAATAGATTATGGAATAGAACTATATTAGATAGATTGCAATTAAAACATATTTTAGAGAGAATGAGAAAGAGTGTTAAGAGATGTAGTTGTGCAGTGTGAGAGAAGTAAAAACTGAAAATTGCTTCTCTCAGTAACTAACTTCTAGAAAAGACACTGATGGAAACATCTTTGCCAAAGGAAGAGGTGAGTGCTGTGTGAATCAAGGCTAATATAGCTAAACTTTTACAGGAGGTAGTATCTGGTATCTATCTTCTTTATTTCCAGTGTGATAACTTTGTATTATTGTTCATGAAAGGAAATAACTGGGAAATAATCAAAGTAATACCTGAAGGTTGAATTCTAGTTCAAGACAGGTTACTGACCATATGATTTTCCTTCTCTGTCTCCCAAATACCCTGCCAATGAATGTAAAAGATAGTAAGAAATAAAAATAGACATAAACCTACGAAACCCCAGGCCATCAGAGCACCAGAGCTTCTCCAACATTTCTGGAAGCAGAAAGTGTATGGGAAATGTATTATGAAGTCAAGGGGAAGACACAGCCCAGAATGAATGTAGAGAAGACTAATGCTGAGGGAGCTGCCAGGCTAGCTGGCAGGCCTTTGAGAGGTTCTAGCATTAGACTGGGAGGAAAAAGTGAGCCTGGAAAAGAGGGATTAAGTGATGGTCAACAGTCAATTTCCCCCTTCACGCAGCAGGCATAAATATTGGCAACCTGGTATATACTCCCGAGAAAAAACACACAATCATTCTTTAAAAAAATTTGAGTTGTCTAAGGAGAACTTGGGAAGTGAAGGTTTAGGACTGCAGGAAAAAAGCTCTTCTTATAGCCTTTGTGGGTGTTTCGCAAGGACACTAAACCAAGGTCCATCAATCAACAAGCCTTACCTGTGCACTCTCAGCTTCAAGTAAAACTTATTCCTTCCACATTCTTGAATAGGGACAGATATATTTCCAGAAAGTTGAGGAATATTTTGGCATAAAGAATAGATGGTTTAAAAAAAATAAGGAAAAAAACAAATAGAATTAAGAATGGACTTCAACAGGAGATGGGGGGAGATGAAAACAGAAAATCTCTAATAATTATTCTTAGAGAAATGTAAGAAGATATTGTATTCATCAAACAAGAACAAGTTACTATGAAAAATGAAATATTGGTGAACGAGTGAATTTCTAGGAATTTAAAGTATGGTTGCAAAGGGAAAAAAAGATTTAAAAAAAAAGAATTGAGAAATAAATATAAGCACATCTCTCAGAATGTGGAACAAAGGAAGAAGAGACAAACTGTGACAGAAAAAATAAGAAACAGGAGAGTAAACTCCAAAACTTTGATGTCTAATGAGAGAAATGAGCAAATGAGGTAGGAAGAAATTATCAGAGTAATAGAAGAGACTTAATAGACACCAGGGAGACATGCAGTTTCAAAATGAAAAGGCCTGTCAAGTGCCAAGCATGAGTAATGAAAATGAAGCAAAACCTAGACACACAAATATGAAATTACAGAATGCCAAAGATAGAACTGGAAGGTCTTAAAAGTTTCCACAAGGGGGGAAATAGGCCATCTAAAGAGATGGAAAGAGAAAGAGGAGGAAGGGGAGGAAGAGGAGGAAGTTGGGGAAAAGGAAGAGAAGGAGAAAAAAGAAGGAGAATTATTATTGTTTATTACTATTTATTATTTTTATTATTCTTATGGCATTAAATATCATGTTAATAATAATAGAAGCAAAGAAATTTCACACAGATTTGGTTGTTATTCCTAGACCTCACATTGCAAGTGATGAAAGTTACTGCAAACATATCTTATTTTTTAATTGAAGTATAGTTGATTTGCAACATTATACTAGTTGCAGGTGTATAGCATAGTGATTCAATATTTTCATAGATATACTCTGTCTAAAGTTATTATAGAACATTGGCTATATTCCCTGTACTGTACATTATATCTTTGTATATTATTTATTCTTACCTAATAATTTCTTCCTCTTACTCCACTTCTGTTATCTTGCCCCTCCCCTCACCCCTTTCCCCAATGGTAACCACTAGTTTGTTCTCTGTATCTGTAAGTCTGTTTCTATTGTGTTATATTAATTCCTTTGTTTTATTTTTTTAAATTCCACGTATAAGTGAAAACATAAAATACCTCTTCAAGATCTCTTTAAAAACAAAGTAAGTGGGGGGGACCTTGAAGATGGCGGAAGAGTAAGACGCGGAGATCGCCTTCCTCCCCACGGATACACCAGAAATACATCCACACGTGGAACAACTCCTACAGAACTCCTACTGAAGGCTGGCAGAAGACCTCAGACCTCCCAAAAGGCAAGAAACTCCCCACGTAACTGGGTAGGGCAAAAGAAAAAACAGAGACAAAAGAATAAGGACGGCACCTGCACCAGTGGGAGGGAGCTGTGAAGGAGGAAAAGTTTCCACACACTAGGAAGCCCCTCCGCGGGCGGAGACTGCGGGAGGCAGAGGGGGGAGTTTCGGGACCGCGGAGTAGTGCACAGCGACGGGGGCGGAGGGCAAGGCGGGGAGATTCCTGCACAGACGATCGGTGCCGACCAGCACTCACCAACCCGAGAGGCTTGCTGCTCACCCACCGGGGCGGGCGGGGCTGCGAGCTGAGGCTCGGGTTTTGGTTTTGGACGGAGCTCAGGGAGAGGACTGGGGTTGGCGGCTTGAACATAGCCTGAAGGGGTTAGTGCACCACGACTAGCCGGGAGGGAGTTCGGGGAAAAGCCTGCACCGGCCGAAGAGGCAAGAGACTTTTTCTTCCCTCTTTGTCTCCTGGTGCGCGAGGAGAGGGGTTTAAGAGCGCTGCTTAAAGGAACTCCAGAGACGGGCGCGAGCCGCGGCTAAAAGCGCGAACCCCAGAGACGGGCGCGAGCCGCGGCTGAGGGCGCGAGCCCCCGAGACGGGCGCGAGCCGCGGCTGAAAGCGCAAACCCCAGAGACGGGCGCGAGCCGCGGCTAAAACCGCGGACCCCAGAGACGGGCGGGAGACGCTAAGGCTGCTGCTGCCGCCACCAAGGGGCCTGTGTGCGAGCACAGGTCACTCTCCACACCCCTCTTCCGCGGAGTCTGTGCAGCCCGCCACTGCCAGGTTCCCGGGATCCAGGGACAACTTCCCCGGGACAGCGCACGGCGGGCCTCAGGCTGGTGCAACGTCACGCCGGCCTCTGCCGCAACGTCACGCTGCCTCTGCCGCCGCAGCCCGGCCCCGCACGCAGTGCCCCTCCTTCCCCCATCCCCCAACCCCCGGCCTGAGTGAGCCGGAGGCCCCGAATCAGCGGCTCCTTTAACACCGTCCTGTCTGAGCGAAAAAACAGACGCCCTCCAGCGACCTACACGCAGAGGCAGGGCCAAATCCAAAGCTGAGCTCCTGTGAGCTGTGAGAACAAAGAAGAGAAAGGGAAATCTCTCCCAGCAGCCACAGAAGCAGCGGATTAAAGCTCCACAATCAACTTGATATACCCTGCATCTGTGGAATACCTGAATAGACAAGGAATGATCCCAAATTGAAGAGGTGGAATTTAGGAGCGAAATCTATGATTTTTTTCCCTTTTCCTCTTTTTGTGAAGGTGTACGTGTATGCTCCTGTGTGACATCTAGTCTGTATACTCTAGCTTCCACCATTTGTCCTAGGGCTCTATCCGTCCATGACTTTTTTTTAAAAAATTCTTTTTCTTAATAATTAAGTTTAATTGTAATAACTTTATTATACTTTACCTTCATTCTTTCTTTCTTTCCTTCCTTCCCTCCCTCCTTTAGACAACGAATCACCCCAAATTGAGGAGGTGGTCTCAGGGAGCAGGATTTATGATTTTTCCCCCTTTACCTCTTTTTGTGAAGGTGTATGTGTATGCTTCTGTGTAAGATTTTCTCTGTATAGCTTTGCTTCCAACATTTGTCCTAAGGTTCTATCCGTCCCTTTTTTTTTTTTTCTAAATATTTTTTAATTCAATAACTATATTATACTTTATTTTATTTTTACTGTATCATCTTTCTTTCTGTCTTTTTTTCCTTCTTTCACTCCTTCCTTCCTTCCTCCCTCCCTCCCTCCCTCCTTTCTTTCCTTCTTTGCTTCTTTCTTCCTTCCTTCCTTTCCTCCTTTCCTTCTTTCTTTCCTCATACTTCTACTAATTCTCTCTACTTTTTCTCCCTTTTATTCTGAGCCGTGTGGATGAAAGGCTCTTGGTGCTCCAGCCAGGAGTCAGGGCTCTGCCTCTGAGGTAGGAGAGCCAACTTCAGGTCACTGGTCAACAAGAGACCTCCCAGCTCCACATAATATTAAACAGCGGAAATCTCCCAGAGACCTCCATCTTAACACCAGCACCCAGCTTCACTCAACGACCAGCAAGCCACAGTGCTGGACAACCTATGCCAAACAACTAGCAAAACAGGAACACAACCCCACCCATTAGCAGAGAGGCTGCCTAAAATCATAATAAGGCCACAGACACCCCAAAACACACCACCAGACGTGAACCTGCCCACTAGAGAGACAAGATCCAGCCTCATCCAGCACAACACAGGCACTAGTCCCCTCCACCAGGAAGCCTACACAACCCACTGAAACAACCTTAGCCACTGGAGACAGACATCAAAAACAACGGGAAATACGAACCTGCAGCCTGCAAAAAGGAGACCCCAAACACAGTAAGATAAGCAAAATGAGAAGACAGAAGAACACACAGCAGATGAAGGAGCAAGATAAAAACCCACCAGACCTAACAAATGAAGAGGAAATAGGCAATCTACCTGAAAAAGAATTCAGAATAATGATAGTAAGGATGATCCGAAATCTTGGAAGTAGAATGGACAAAATGCAAGAAACAGTTAACAAGGACCTACAAGAACTAAAGATGAAACAAGCAACGATGAACAATGCAATAAATGAAATTAAAATCACTCTAGATAGGATCAATAGCAGAATAACTGAGGCAGAAGAACGGATAAGTGACCTGGAAGATAAAGTAGTGGAAATAACTACTGCAGAGCAGAATAAAGAAAAAAGAATGAAAAGAACTGAGGACAGTCTCAGAGACCTCTGGGACAACATGAAACGCACCAACATTCGAATTATAGGGGTTCCAGAAGAAGAAGAAAGAAAGAAAGGGACTGAGAAAATATTTGAAGAGATTATAGTTGAAAACTTCCCTAATATGGGAAAGGAAATAGTTAATCAAGTCCAGGAAGCACAGAGGGTCCCATACAGGATAAATACAAGGAGAAACACGCCAAGACACATATTAATCAAACTGTCAAAAATTAAATACAAAGAAAGCATATTAAAAGCAGCAAGGGAAAAACAACAAATAACACACAAGGGAATCCCCATAAGGTTAACAGCTGATCTCTCAGCAGAAACCCTACAAGCCAGAAGGGAGTGGCAGGACATACTGAAAGTGATGAAGGAGAAAAGCCTGCAACCAAGACTACTTTACCCAGCAAGGATCTCATTCACATTTGATGGAGAAATTAAAACCTTTACAGACAAGCAAAAGCTGAGAGAGTTCAGCACCACCAAACCAGCTTTACAACAAATGCTAAAGGAACTTCTCTAGACACGAAACACAAGAGAAGGAAATGACCTATAGTAGCGAACCCAAAACAATATATAAAATGGAAATAGGAACATACATATCGATAATTACCTTAAATGTAAATGGACTAAATGCTCCCACCAAAAGACACAGATTGGCTGAATGGATACAAAAACAAGACCCTTATATATGCTGTCTACAAGAGACCCACTTCAGAACTAGAGACACATACAGACTGAAAGTAAGGGGATGGAAAAAGATATTCCATGCAAATGGAAACCAAAAGAAAGCTGGAGTAGCAATTCTCATATCAGACAAAATAGACTTTAAAATAAGGACTATTAAAAGGGACAAAGAAGGACACTACATAATGATCAAGGGATCGATCCAAGAAGAAGATATAACAATTGTAAATATTTATGCACCCAACATAGGAGCACCTCAATACATAAGGCAAATACTAACAACCATAAAAGGGGAGATCAACAGTAACACATTCATAGTAGGGGACTTTAACACCCCACTTTCACCAATGGACAGATCATCCAAAATGAAAATAAATAAGGAAACACAAGCTTTAAATGATACATTAAACAAGATGGACTTAATTGATATTTATAGGACACTCCATCCAAAAACAACAGAATACACATTTTTCTCAAGTGCTCATGGAACATTCTCCAGGATAGATCATATCTTGGGTCACAAATCAAGCCTTGGTAAATTTAAGAAAACTGAAATTGTATCAAGTATCTTTTCCGACCACAACGCCATGAGACTAGATATCAATTACAGGAAAAGATCTGTAAAAAATACAAACACATGGAG
Source organism: Phocoena phocoena (assembly GCF_963924675.1). NCBI lineage: Eukaryota > Metazoa > Chordata > Mammalia > Artiodactyla > Phocoenidae > Phocoena > Phocoena phocoena. The sequence goes on along the minus strand of NC_089220.1, from coordinate 130,835,167 downwards.
GCTAAACAATACACTACTTAATAATGAAGTGATCACTGAAGAAATCAAAGAGGAAATAAAAAAATACCTAGAAACAAATGACAATGGAGACACAACGACCCAAAACCTATGGGATGCAGCAAAAGCAGTTCTAAGGGGGAAGTTTATAGCAATACAAGCCCACCTTAAGAAGCAGGAAACATCTCGAATAAACAACCTAACCTTGCACCTCAAGCAATTAGAGAAAGAAGAACAAAAAAACCCCAAAGCTAGCAGAAGGAAAGAAATCATAAAAATCAGATCAGAAATAAATGAAAAAGAAATGAAGGAAACAATAGCAAAGATCAATAAAACTAACAGCTGGTTCTTTGAGAAGATAAACAAAATAGATAAACCACTAGCCAGACTCATCAAGAAAAAAAGGGAGAAGACTCAAATCAATAGAATTAGAAATGAAAAAGGAGAAGTAACAACTGACACTGCAGAAATAAAAAAAATCATGAGAGATTACTACAAGCAACTCTATGCCAATAAAATGGACAATCTGGAAGAAATGGACAAATTCTTAGAAATGCACAACCTGCCAAGACTGAATCAGGAAGAAATAGAAAATATGAACAGACCAATCACAAGCACTGAAATTGAAACTGTGATTAAAAACCTTCCAACAAACAAAAGCCCAGGACCAGATGGCTTCACAGGTGAATTCTATCAAACGTTTAGAGAAGAGCTAACACCTATCCTTCTCAAACTCTTCCAAAATATAGCAGAGGGAGGAACACTCCCAAATTCCTTCTACGAAGCCACCATCACCTTGATACCAAAACCAGACAAGGATGTCACAAAGAAAGAAAACTACAGGCCAATATCACTGATGAACATAGATGCAAAAATCCTCAACAAAATACTAGCAAACAGAATCCAACAGCACATTAAAAGGATCATACACCATGATCAAGTGGGGTTTATTCCAGGAATGCAAGGATTCTTCAATATACGCAAATCTATCAATGTGATAAACTATATTAACAAATTGAAGGAGAAAAACCATATGATCATCTCAATAGATGCAGAGAAAGCTTTCGACAAAATTCAACACCCATTTATGATAAAAACCCTCCAGAAAGTAGGCATAGAGGGAACTTTCCTAAACATAATAAAAGCCATATATGACAAGCCCACAGCAAACATCATCCTCAATGGTGAAAAACTGAAAGCATTTCCACTAAGATCAGGAACAAGACAAGGTTGCCCACTCTCACCACTCTTATTCAACATAGTTTTGGAAGTTTTAGCCACAGCAATCAGAGAAGAAAAGGAAATAAAAGGAATCCAAATCGGAAAAGAAGAAGTAAAGCTGTCACTGTTTGCAGATGACATGATACTATACATAGAGAATCCTAAAGATGCTACCAGAAAACTACTAGAGCTAATCAATGAATTTGGTAAAGTAGCAGGATACAAAATTAATGCACAGAAATCTCTGGCATTCCTATATACTAATGATGAAAAATCTGAAAGTGAAATCAAGAAAGCACTCCCATTTACCATTGCAACAAAAAGAATAAAATATCTAGGAATAAACCTACCTAAGGATACGAAAGACCTGTATGCAGAAAATTATAAGACACTGATGAAAGAAATTAAAGATGATACAAATAGATGGAGAGATATACCATGTTCTTGGATGGGAAGAATCAACATTGTGAAAATGACTCTACTACCCAAAGCAATCTACAGATTCAATGCAATCCCTATCAAACTACCACTGGCATTTTTCACAGAACTAGAACAAAAAATTTCGCAATTTGTATGGAAACACAAAAGACCCCGAATAGCCAAAGCAATCTTTAGAACGAAAAAAGGAGCTGGAGGAATAAGGCTCCCTGACTTCAGACTATATTACAAAGCAACAGTAATCAAGACAGTATGGTACTGGCACAAAAACAGAAAGATAGATCAGTGGAACAGGATAGAAAGCCCAGAGATAAACCCACGCACATATGGACACCTTATCTTTGATAAAGGAGGCAGGAATGTACATTGGAGAAAGGACAGCCTCTTCAATAAATGGTGCTGGGAAAACTGGACAGGTACATGTAAAAGTATGAGATTAGATCACTCCCTAACACCATACACAAAAATAAGCTCAAAATGGATTAAAGACCTAAATGTAAGGCCAGAAACTATCAAACTCTTAGAAGAAAACATAGGAAGAACACTCTATGACATAAATCACAGCAAGATCCTTTCTGACCCACCTCCTAGAGTAATGGAAATAAAAACAAAAATAAACAAATGGGACCTAATGAAACTTCTAAGCTTTTGCACAGCAAAGGAAACCATAACCAAGACCAAAAGACAACCCTCAGAATGGGAGAAAACATTTGCAAATGAAGCAACTGACAAAGGATTAATCTCCAAAATTTACAAGCAGCTCATGCAGCTCAATAACAAAAAAACAAACAACCCCATCCAAAAATGGGCAGAAGACCTAAATAGACATTTCTCCAAAGAAGATATACAGAATGCCAACAAACACATGAAAGAATGCTCAACATCATTAATCATTAGAGAAATGCAAATCAAAACTACAATGAGATATCATCTCACACCAGTCAGAATGGCCATCATCAAAAAATCTATAAACAATAAATGCTGGAGAGGGTGTGGAGAAAAGGGGACACTCTTGCACTGCTGGTGGGAATGTGAATTGGTTCAGCCACTGTGGAGAACAGTATGGAGGTTCCTTAAAAAACTACAAATAGAATTACCATATGACCCAGCAATCCCACTACTGGGAATATACCCTGAGAAAACCAAAATTCAAAAAGAGTCATGTACCAAAATGTTCATTGCAGCTCTATTTACAATAGCCAGGACATGGAAACAACCTAAGCGCCCATCATCGGATGAATGGATAAAGAAGATGTGGCACATATACACAATGGAATATTACTCAGCCTTAAAAAGAAATGAAATTGAGCTATTTGTAATGAGATGGATAGACCTAGAGTCTGTCATACAGAGTGAAGTAAGTCAGAAAGAAAAAGACAAATACCGTATGCTAACACATATATATGGAATTTAAGGGAAAAAAATGTCATGAAGAACCTAGGGGTAAGATAGGAATAAAGACGCAGACCTACTGGAGAACGGACTTGAGGATATGGGGAGGGGGAAGGGTGAGTTTTGACAGGGCGAGAGAGAGTCATGGACATATACACACTAACAAACGTAGTAAGGTAGATAGCTGGGGGGAAGCAGCCGCAAGGCACAGGGATATTAGCTCGGTGCTTTGTGACAGCCTGGAAGTGTGGGATGGGGAGAGTGGGAGGGAGGGAGACGCAAGAGGGAAGACATATGGGAACATATGTATATGTATAGCTGATTCACTTTGTTATAAAGCAGAAACTAACACACCATTGTAAAGCAATTATACCCCAATAAAGATGTTAAAAAAAAAAAAAAAAAAAACAAAGTAAGTGGTTATATTATGGAGTGTATGACTTTTCTCTTACAGATTAAAATTTTAAATGTAATTGGTAACTTGAAGCTTGAGATAAAATTACAGTGACAGTACTGTATGAACTCAAAAATATCTGTATCTGAACCAGTCAAGATAGAAGCAAGGATGATTCCAAAACGGTCTCTAATGACTTCACAAGTATCTCTAGAGAAGACGGTGATATATGTAAAGACTTTGAAAAGAATTGCTCCATAGCAACAGAAAAGTAAGAAAATACTTCTAAATTAATAGTATGTCTATAGAATATACTTTCATATACTTTTCTTTTACTAATTTACTAAATTAAATATAGTAGTCAGCTGACTATTTTATGACATATAAATGTATATATTCAAGTTAGTCCAGTCCCTATAAAAAAAAACCTTTCATTTGGAAAAATACATGATCTGTAATGATTTCAGAATGTAATGAAATTATGTTAATAATATTAGTAAATTAAAAGTAATAGTAGATCTGACAGAGTTGAAAAGTAAAAAGGAGAAAGAAGTAGAACAAGATGTAAAGGTTTAATTATGTTAAATAGAATTGTAGAAAGATAAACTGAAAGTGGGACATATGAAATTCTTACCTACCATAAGAGGAATTCAACAGATAAATTTCAAGTTGCTAAATGAAGAAATAGAAATAGCATACTATTTAAATTTGGAGACAAGAATGTCTAGAATTTTAACAAAAATGCGTAGAAGTAATTGCCTCTGGGAAGAGAGAATGTATTTGGGGAATTGTGAGATTACCTTTGAGTGTTCTTTATTAAAATTAAGACAGCTCAAACTTCATAGATTATATTCAAATATACTAGGGTATACTTACAGGCCTTACTGTAAGTCCTAGAATTAGGTGTTACTGCTATCCTAGGTTCGATAGGAGGAAATTGAGACTCAGAGAAGTTAAATGACTGGTTAGGTATAATAGCCTTATAGGTGATAGAAGTGAAGGTTTTATATCCAGATTTTCCAAATGGCATTCTTTTGGAAATCTCAAAATAAGGATGGACACCAAACAGCATTATTACAAAATTTTTCAGCTCTCCTCTCATCAGTGTATAGAATGTAGTTAAACCCAGGTGTTGGCAAACTTTTTTGTAAAAGACCAGATGGTAAATATATTTTTAAATAATTTATTTAGTTTATTTTTTTATTGAAGTATAATTGTCTTATAATATTATATTAGTTTAATGTGTACAACACAGTGATTCAACATTCTTATACTTTACAAAATGATCATCATGGTTAAGTATAGTTACTGTCTGTCACCACACAAAGTTATTACAATATCATTGACTATATTCCTTATGCTGTACATCACATCTCCCCTAACATTTATTTTATAACTGGAAGTTTGTACCTCTTAATCTTCCTCACCTATTTCCCCATCCCCCTTCATCCCTCCCCTCTGGCAACTACCTGTTTGTTCTCTATGAGTCTGTTCCTGTTTTGTTACGTTTGTTTGTTTGTTCTGTTGTTTAGATTCCACATATAAGTAAAATCATATCAGATAGTTAATATTTTTGACACTGCCCATCATGTGATCTCTGTCACATTTACCTCTGCCATTGGGTCACAAAAGCTGCCCCATTTAGACAATCCGTAAATGGATGTGTATGGTCGAATTTGGCTTGCGGGCTATAGTTTGTCAACACTTGGATCAATATATTAACTCTCTCTCTTTTAATTTTCTTTCTCTCTCTCTCCTCTCTCTTTCTTTTTCTTTTTTCTTTTTTTTTTTTTTTCACTTCTGAGAATGGGAGTAGGATTGTGCTTTCACTGGGCAAAATCCACAGTCTCCCTCTAAACCCTACCATTACTACATGCACATAATTGTACAAGTATCCATACCACTCATAGCATCAGACAAAAATCTCTGTGAAAAGACTAAATCACTGTTTTCAATGCTCAAGAGTAACATGGAAGTGGCAAAATTTCATCAGCTTAGGACTCATTGAGGTGTCCAGTGAATATCAGGGTAGGTGACGTCCAGCTTGTATTTATAGAATTTAAGTGGGCACAGAGCTGAGCCAGGAAAGGGATGTTTACTTGATTGGTTGATGCAGTCATGATTCATTTAAGATGACAGAAATGGGGCATGTGAAAAACCCAGTAGAGTCTATAACTAGATTTTTCAAATACCATCAAAGCCAAGTAGGAAAGGACATTCATGATGTGTCAGCCAATGGCCTGACAACTGAAAAACAGTCTCTTTTGTGTGTTTTTGAAAGAAGAATCAGCTCTCTTTTTTTATACAGGTCCTCATAGAAAAAATTTGATAAAATTTGAATTTCTGGGACAGAGAATCCTATTAGTGTAGCCACTGCTCTCTCCTTGGGCAGGAAGAACAGATACTGATTCTTCCTTACTTTTGGACTGTATGCAGTATGGCTGGGTATTTCTTCAAAGAAAAATCGAGGTGGGGGAGACCTTCAAGATGGTGGAGGAGTAAGATGTGGAAATCACCTTCCTCCCCACAAATACAACAGAAATACATCCACATGTGGAACAATTCCCACAGGACACCTACTGAATGCAGACAGAAGACCTCAGACTTCCCAAAAGGCAAGAAAATCCCCACGTACCTGGGTAGGGCAAAAGAAAAAAATAAAAGAAGTGTCAAAAGAATAGGGACAGAACCTGCACCTCTGGGAGGGAGCTGTGAAGGAGGAAAAGTGGTGGCAGGGGGGAAGATTTGGAGCCATGGAGGAGAGTGCAGCAACAGGGGTGCAAAGGGCAAAGTGGAGAGATTCCTGCACAGAGGGTCAGGGCTGACCAGCACTTACCAGCCCAAGAGGCTTGTCTGCTCACCTTACTGGACGGGTGGAGGCTGGGAGCTGAGGCTAGGGCTTCAGAGTTCAGATCCCAGGGAGAGGACTGGGGTTGGCTGTCTGAACACAGACTGAAGGGGGCTAGTGCGCCACAGCTAGCCCGGAGGGAGTACAGGGAAAAGTCTGGAACTGCCTAAGAGGCAAGAGACCATTGTTTCAGGGTGCACGAGGAGAGGAAATTCGGAGCACCGCCTAAAAGAGCACCAGAGACAGGCGCAAGATGCGGCTATCAGCGTGGACCACAGCGATGGGCATGAGACACTAAGGCTGCTGCTACAGCCACCAAGAAGCCTGTGTGCAAGCACGGGTCACAGTCCACACCTCCCATCCCAGAAGCATGTGCAGCCCACCACTGCCAGGGTCCTGTGATTCAGGGACAATTTCCCCAGGAGAACACGCGTCGTGCCTAAGGCTGGTGCAACGTCATGACGACCTCAGCCGCCACAAGCTCGTCATACATTCCGTACCCCTCCTTTCCCCCAGCCTAAGTGAGCCAGAGCCCCCTAATCAGTTATTTTAACCCCATCCTGTCTGAGTGAAGAACAGATGTCCTCAGGCGACCTACATGCAGTGGAGGGGACAAATGCAAAGCTGAACACCAGGAGCTGTGCGAACACACAAGAGAAAGGGGAATTTCTCCCAGCAACCTCAGGAGCATCAGATTAAATCTCCACAATCACCTTGATGTACCTGCATCTGTGGAATACCTGAATAGACAACAAATCATCCCAAACTTCAGGTGGTGGACTTTGGGAGCAACTGTAGACTTGGGTTTTCTCTCTGCATCTAATTTGTTTCTGGTCTTATGTATATCTTAGTGTAGTGTTTAGAGTTTATTATCATTGGTAAATTTGTTTATTGATTTGGTTGCTCTCTTCCTCTTTTTTTTAATATATAGATTTTTTTTTTCCTTTTTTCTCTTTTTCTGAGTGTGTATGTGTATGCTTTTTTGTGTGATTTTGTCTGTAAAGCTTTGATTTTACCATTTGTCCTAGGGTTATCTCTGCCCATTTTTTTTTTTTGTATAGTTTTTAGTGCTTGTTATCATTGGTGGATTTGATTTTTGGTTTGGTTGCTCTCTTCTTTCTTTTTTTTTCTTTTTTATTACTTTTTAATTTTTTATTATTAATAATTATTTTTTTATTTTAATAACTTTATTTGATTTTATTTTTCTTTCTTTCTTTTTTCTCACTTTTCTTCTGAACCATCTGGCTGACAGTTTTTGGTGCTCTGGTTGGGTGTCAGGCCTGTGCCTCTGAGGTGGGAGATGTGAGTTCAGGACACTGGTCCACCAGAAACCTCCCATGTCCACATAATATCAAATGGCAAACGCTCTCCCAGAGATCTTCATCTCAACACTAAGACCTAGCTCCACTCAACGACCAGCAAGCTACAATGCTGGACACCCTATGCCAAGCAACTAGCGAGACAAGAACACAACCCCACCCATAGGCAGAGAGGCTGCCTAAAATCATAATAAGGTCACAGACATGCCAAAAACACCATCAGATGCAGTCCTGCCCACCAGAAAGACAAGATGCAGCCTCATTCACCAGAACACAGGTATGAGCCATGTCCACCAGGAAGCTTGCACAACCCACTGAACCAACCTTAGCCACCGGGGGGCAGACACCAAAAACAATAGGAACTATGAACCTGCAGTATGCTAAAAGGAGACCCCAAACACCATAAATTAAGCGAAATGAGGAGACAAAGAAACACACATCAGATGAAGGAGCAAGGTAAAAGCTCACCAGACCAAACAAATGAAGATGAAATAGGCAGTCTACCTGATGGAGAATCCAGAGTAGTGATAGTAAAGATGATCCAAAATCTTGGAAATAGAATGGAGAAAATACAAGAAACTTTTAACAAGGACCTAAAAAGCAAACAAACAATGCTAAAAAACACAATAAATGAAATTAAGAATTTTCTAGAAGGAATCAAACACAGAATAACTGAGGCAGAAGAACGGATAAGTGACCTGGAAGATAAAATAGTGGAAATAACTACCGGAGAGCAGAATAAAGAAAAAAGAATGAAAAGAATGGAGGACAGTTTCAGAGACCTCTGGGACAACATTAAATGCACATTAAATGCAACATGAAATATTGGAATTATAAGGGTCCCAGAAGAAGAAGAGAAAAAGAAAGAGATGGAGAAAATATTTGAAGAGATTATGGTTGAAAACACCCCTAATATGGGAAAGGAAATAGTTGATCAAGTGCAAGAAGTGCAGAGAGTCCCATACAGGATTAATCCAAGGAGAAACAAACCAAGACATATATTAATCAAGCTATCAAAAATTAAATACAAAGAAAAAATATTAAAAGCAAAAAGGAAAAAACAACAAATAACGTAAAAGGGAATCCCCATAAGGGGATTAACCATAAGGTTAACAGCTGATCGTTCAGCAGAAACTCTGCAAGCCAGAAAGGAGTGATAGAACATATTTAAAGTGATAAAAGGGAAAAACCTACAACCAAGATTACTCTACACAGCAAGGATCTCATTCAGATTCGACAGAGAAATTAAAATCTTTACAGACAAGCAAAAGTTAACAGAATTCAGCACCACCAAACAACCTCTACAACAAATGCTAAAGGAACTTCTCTAAGTGGGAAACACAAGAGAAGGAAAAGACCTAAAATAACAAACAAAAAACAATTAAGAAAATGGTAATAGGAACATACGTATCAATAATTACCTTCAATGTAAATGGATTAAATGCTCCACCAATAGACTAGCTGAATGGGTACAAAAATAAGACCCATATATATGCTGTCTACAAGAGACCCACTTCAGACCTAGGGACACATACAGAATGAAAGTGAGGGGAGGGAAAAAGATATTCCATGCAAATGGAAATCCAAAGAAAGCTGGAGTAGCGATTCTCATCAGACAAAATAGACTTTAAAATAAGGACTATTAAAAGGGATAAAGAAGGACACTACATACTGATAAAGGGATCAATCCAAGAAGAAGATATAGCAATTGTAAATATTTATGCACCCAACAGAGGAGCACCTTGATACATAAGGCAAATGCTAACAGCCATAAAAGGGGAAATCAACAGTAACACAATCATAGTAAGGGACTTAACATCCCACTTTCACCAATGGACAGATCATCCAAAATGAAAATAAATAAGAAAACACAGCTTTAAATGATACATTAAATAAGATGAACTTAATTGATATTTACAGGATATTCTATCCAAAAACAACAAAACACACTTTCTTCTCAAATAATCATGGAACGTTCTCCAGGATATATTATATCATGTGTGACAAATCAAACCTTGTGAAATTTTAGAGCATTGAGGTTGAATCAAGTATCTTTTCTTGGGCTTCCCTGGTGGCGCAGTGGTTGAGCATCCACCTGCCGATGCAGGGGATACGGGTTCATGCCCCGGTCCAGGAAGATACCACATGCTGCGGAGTGGCTAGGCCCGTGAGCCATGGCCACTGATCCTGTGCATCTGGAGCCTGTGCTCCACAACAGGAGAGGTCACAACAGTGAGAGGCCCATGTACCGCAAATTAAAAAAAAAAAAAAATGTATCTTTTCTGACCACAACACTATGAGAGTAGATGTCAATTACAGGAAAAAAATCTGTAAAAAATAGAGACACATGGAAGCTAAACAATACACTACTAAATAACCAAGAAATCACTGAAGAAACCAAAGAGGAAATCAAAAAATACCTAGAAACACATGACAATGAAAACAGGGCAACCCAAAACCTATGGGATGCAGCAAAAGCAGTAGTAAGAGGGAAGTTTATCACAATACAGTCCAACCTCAAGAAACAAGAAAAATCTCAAATAAACAACCTAACCTTACACCTAAAGCAATTAGAGAAAGAAGAACAAAAAAACCCAAAGTTAGCAGAAGGAAAGAAATCATAAAGATCACAAAAATAAATGAAAAAGAAAAGAAGGAAATAATAGCAAAGATCAGTAAAACTAAAACGTGGTTCTTTGAGAAGATAAACAAAATTGATAAACCATTAGCTAGACTCATCAACAAAAAAGGGAGAAGACTCAAATCAATAGAATTAGAAATGAAAAAGGAGAATTAACAAGCGACACTGTAGACATACAAAGGATCATGAGAGATTACTACAAACAACTATATGCCAAAAAAATGGACAACCTGGAAGAAACAGACGAATACTTAGAAAAGCACAACCTTCCGAGCCTGAACCAGGAAGAAATAGAAAATATAAACAGACAAATCACAAGCACTGAAACTGAGACTGTGATTAAAAATATTCCAACAAACAAAAGCCCAGGACCAAATGGCTTCACAGGCAAATTCTATCAAACATTTAGAGAAGAGCTAACAACTATCCTTCTCAAACTCCTCCAAAATATAGCAGAGGGAGGAACACTCCCACATTCATTCTACATGGCACCATCACCCTTATCCCAAAAGCAGACAAAGATGTCACAAAAAAGAGAACTACAGGCCATTATCACTGATGAACATACATGCAAAAATCCTCAACAAAATACTAGCAAACAGAATCCAACAGCACATTTAAAGGATCATACACCATGATCAAGTAGGGTTTATCCCATGAATGCAAGGATTCTTCAATATAGGCAAATCAATAAATGTGATACACCATATTAACAAATTGAAGGAGAAAAGCCATATGATCACCTCAATGGATACAAAAAAGATTCTGACAAAATTCAACACACATTTTTAAAAACCCTCCAGAAAATAGGCATAGAGGGACCTTACCTCAATGTAATAAAGGCCATATATGGAAAACCCAGAGCCAACATCGTTCTCAATGGTGAAACTATTTCCTCTAAGATCATGAACAAGACAAGGTTGCCCAGTATCACCACTATTATTCAATGTAGTATTGGAAGTTTTAGCCACAGCAATCAGAGAAGAAAAAAGAAATAAAAGGAATCCAAATTGGAAAAGAAGAAAGCTTTCATTCTTTGCAGATGACATGATATTATACATACAGAATCCTAAAGATACTACCAGATAACTACTAGAGCTAATCAATGAATTTGGTAAAGTAGCAGTATACAAAATTAATGCACAGCAATCTCTTTCATTCCTATACACTAGAGAAGAAAAATCTGAAAGACAAATCAAGGAAACACTCCCCTTTACCACTGCAGCCAAAAGAATTAAATACCTAGGAATAAACCTACCTAAGGAGACAAAAGACCTTTATGTAGAAAACTATAAGACACTGATAAAAGAAATTAAAGATGATACAAGCATATGGAGAGATATACCATGTTCTTGGATTGGGAGAATCAATATGGTGAAAATGACTATACTACCTAAAACAATCTACAGATTCAGTGAAATCCCTATCAAACTACCAGTGACATTTTTCTCAGAAGTAGAACAAAAATTTCACAATTCATATGGAAACACAAAAGACCTTGAATAGCCAAAGCAATCTTGAGAAAGAAAAACGGAGCTGGAGCAATCAGCCTCCCTGACTTCAGAGTATACTACAAAGCTACATTAATCAAGACAGTATGGTACCGGCACAAAAACAGAGATATAGATCAATGGAACAGGATAGAAAGCTCAGAGATAAACCCACGTACATATGGTCAGCTTATCTTTGATGAAGGAGGCAAGAATATACAATGGAGAAAAGACAACCTCTTCAATAAGTGGTCCTGGGAAAACTAGACAGCTACATGTAAAAGAATGAAATTAGAACAACTGCTAACACCATACACAAAAATAAACTCAAAATGGATTAAAGACCTAAATGTAAGTCCAGATACTATAAAACTCTTAGAGGAAAACATAGGCTGAACACTTTATGACATAAACCACAGTAAGATCCTATTTGACCCACCTCCTAGACACATGGGAATAAAAACAAAAATAAAGAAATGGGACCTAATGAAACTTAAAAGCTTTTGCACAGCAAAGGAAACCATAAACAAGACGAAAAGAATGAGAGAAACCTCGGAATGGGAGAAAATATTTGCCAAAGCAGCAACAGGCAAAGGATTAATCTCCAGAATATACAAGCAGCTCATGCAGCTCAATATCATAAAAACGAAAAACCAAATCCAAACATGGGCAGAATACCTAAATAGACATTTCTCCAAAGAAGCTATACAGATTGCCAACAAACACATGAAAGAATGCTCAACATCACTAATCATTAGAGAAATGCAAATTAAAACTACAATGAGGTATTACCTTACACCAGTCAGAATGACCATTAACAAAATTTCTACAAACAGTGAATGCTGGAGAGGGTGCGGAGAAAAGAGAACCCTCTTACACTGTTGGTGAGAATGTAAACTGATACAGCCACTATGGAGAACAGTATGGAGATTCCTTAAAAAACTAAAAATAAAACTGCCATATGACCCAGAAATCCCACTACTGGGCGTATACCCTGAGAAAACCATAGTTCAAAAAGAGTCATGTACCATAATGTTCATTGCAGCTCTACTTACAATAGCCAGGACATGAAAGCAACCTAAGTGTCCATTGACAGATGAATGGATAAAGAAGATGTGACACATATATACAATGGAATGTTACTCAGCCATAAAAAGAAATGAAATTGAGTTATTTGTAGTGAAGTGGCTGGACCTAGAGGCTGTCATACAGGTTGAAGTAAGTCAGAAAGAGAAAAACAAATACTGTATGCTAACACATATATATGGAATCTAAAAAAAAAAAAAAAATGGTTCTGAAGAACGTAGGGACAGGACAGGAATAACAAAGCAGACATAGAGAATGGACTTGAGGACATGGAGAGGGGGAAGGGTAAGCTGGGATGAAGTGAGAGAGTGGCATGGACTTATATATACTACCAAATGTAAAATAGATAGTGGGAACCAGCCTCATAGCACAGGGAGATCAGCTCAGTGCTTTGTTACCATCTAGAGGGGTGGGATAGGGAGGGTAGGAGGGATATGCAAGAGGGAGGAGATATGGGGATATATGTATACATATAGCTGTTTCACTTTGTTATAAAAGAGAATCTAACACACCACTGTAAATCATTTATACTCCAATAATGATATTAAAAAAAAATAAAAGAAAGAAAATGGTAGTTGCAGAGGAAAAAAGAAAAAGAAAAGTCAACCTGGTGCTACTAGATGAATGTGGAATAGATGGTGGGCAGGCAGAAACAAATGATGTCTGCTACACTTTATAATACTCAATATAAAAGTTTTAGAAAGATAAATACATTGTTCATTCCAACAGTCTTGTCTCCTTAGGTAAAAAGGGGTAGCTTTGATATCATGTAAAGGACCCTTTCCCCATACCTAATGTTGATTTTATTTATTTTTTTTAAATTTTGTGAGGAAAAATGTTGAACATACACAAAGTCAGCAGAGTAGTAGGATGAGTGCCTTGTGAGGCTCACCCAGCACAGCGATAGTGAGCATCCACCTTCCTCCTGACAGTTACAGCTCTACCCACAGCCCCTTTGAGACTGGGTTTCTTAACAAATTTTACACTGGGTTGAAATGCACAAATGTTGTCTGTACATTGTTGACAAATGGGTATGCCCGTGTGGCCCACACCCCTAATAGAATATGGAAACTTTATGTTCCTCAGAATGTGCCTCCTGTCTTTCCCACCCACAACTGGTACTCAGTCTGATTTCTATCACATAAACTCTGTCTGGACCATGCCCTGTGATCCTTTTATGCTGCTCCTTCTGCTTGCCATGATGTCTGTGATATCCTTGCAGATTGTTGTGTGTGTGTCAATAGTTCATGCCCTGTCCTGGCTGTGTCGGGTTCCATAGTATGATGTACTGCCATTTGCTTATCCATTTACCCTCTGGAGTGCATTATCTTTATTTCTTCCTTTCTTTCTTCCTTCCTCTCTTCCTACCTTCCTTCCTTCCTTCCTTCCTTTCTTTCTTTCTTTCTTTCTTTCTTTCTTTCTTTCTTTCTTTCTTTCTTTCTTTCTTTCTTTCTCTCTTTCTTTCTTGTTCTCTCAAGCATTCTTTATGTTTTTAATTTCTCTGATCTGATTGAGAATGTTTCCAATGCTGTAGAAGTTGGAATTTTTAGATAAAAGCAAGTACGCCGTCTACAGCATCACTATAATTGAAACTACTGCTTTATATTTTTGTATTAATTTAAAGTAGAAAAACAGCTGACCTACCTTGGTCTTGCTTCCAAGCAGAGTTAAAGACATATACACATTGAATTGAACATACATATTAGGATTTTAGATGAAAACTGTAGAGTTACCACAAAGAGTTTGTTACTGATTTTCTTGAAGCTTGCTGCAGACATAACCATAGACTAACAGCATAGCACATTTAAAAGTAATGATTGTGTGTGTCAGTGAAATGCATGTTCTTCCTCACAGTTACCCCACTGGGAATGTTTCAATTCCAGAGCTATGGTCACATAGGATAAAAATGGAAAATAAAATTTCTGAATTTTTTTCCTCTGGAATAGTGCTTGAAATCCAGATTATCTGAATTGATTTTGGTATATTGGCCACATTAGAAGACAGACTGAAAACCTGTTTCATGTCCCATAGAAATAAGTGCTGAATTCACTCTTTACAACACTTTTTAAAATTCAAAGTCATCTTTTTTGGATTTTGGGGGCAATTAACACCTATATTATGCAGGAACATGTGTGTTTTTTGGTATTATTAACTTTGAAAAAGGGAAGTTACTTCCCAATCTAACTTGAATCTAATCAAAATGTTTCAGTTGGCTTCTTATAATTTGTTTACCTAAACATTTTCTACTATTTAATTGATTCTAGTACTATGCCAGTATTTCAGATGATAGTGCTCAAACCTGAAAACTCAGTTGTGTATCCAGTATTTTCCCAAGTGTTTGCTTACAGTATCAGCCCCACAACACATTCCACTAAAAAGAAGTTTTGTGGACTAGCAGTTTAGATAATAAAATTAAAATTATCTCATTATTTCACAGACTTATATATCATGACATGTTTCTTCCTGATTAACTCTTTATAACCCAAACTGATGTACTAGTATTCTCAGAAACCAAAAATTTAAATACCTCTGGTAATATGCAGATGAATAATCTTAATAATTGACCAAATTTTCTGTTTTATTTGCTGAAAGTCTTGTACAATTTATAAATAAAATCCCAGCCTCTTAGTAGAATAAGGATAAGGATATAGGCAAAAGAAGAAATAGTGAAAAAATTAAAATAGGATGTGAAGACAGAAAATGCTCTTGTAATTAAGCAACCTCCAATTTAAAACAGCAGAATTTAGTGATAAGGAAAATGTTGTTCAATTTATGTGTAAAAAGAGGTGACACAGGCCATTTTGAGGGAGACTTCAGAATTTCTGCAGTTCTAATCCTGGCATTCCAGGATGGGTTTAAAAGGTCAGGAGAAAATAGAGGAGAAAGGAAAGAAACAGTAGCCTTATCTACTATCTCTGCCTCATAGCAGTCCTTACCATAGGCTCGTAAACCCAAATTCAGACCTCCTAAATACAGACAAAACTCAGTTGTCTGGTATGCACAAGTATCTGGAAAAATGTCATCTTAAAATAACAGGTACACATGTTTGGGAGTGGTGAGGGTTTTGAATGAGGGTATAGCAAAAGAATTCCTGGTGGTCAAAATAGATATATTAAGAAGTCAGTGAGGCTACAAACATAAAAAGAACTTATAGAGTCCAGAGCACCAATTAATCAGTTCACTGATCAGAAGAAGCAGACCAATTTAATTGGCTACTACTTTCTGCAAAAAAGATTCTTGGAGGGGGGCAAAAAGGAAGCAAATATAAACAGAAAAGGAAAAAAAAAGATAAAAGAAAGGCAAGGTGAGGAAAGAGGACAGCAGAATGCAACAGGAAGGATGACAGGATTGGAAGCTTTGTTGAAGTTGAATAGCAGTCATTCTGACATCAGAAAAGACAAGGGCAAGGCATTTATTTATTGAGCATCAACATATTCTTGGCACTAAATTGGATCATTTACTTTATTAGTGCCTTTACCTCTTGTTAGCAATTTTGCTGAGTGTTCCTTTTAATTCTCACTTTATGTATGAAATGAGATTCTTAAGAGTTAATTAACTTGCCCAAAGTTCACATATTGTAAGTAAATTTGCAATTCAGACCTTATGACCCAAGTGTCCACATTCACACTACTACACCCACTCCCCCAACAAAAGGAACTAGAACATCTAGCCTCAACATAACATAATTTTGCTTGATTGTGCCAGCATAAGGTAGTCCATTGGAGTTCAAGTGGGCTTTGGCCAAATGGGTATTTGTACCTTAATGGCTCCTAAGGGTATTTATGTGACATTTTGAAAAGATGTCAATCAATCAGTGTAGTCCATGACTTTAAGGTACTGAGTGGAGAATAGTTAGTTTATTAATATTCACAATGAAGACAGTCTTCAATATAAGGTCCATTGACTCTATTTAAAAACTAAGGCAACTATGTTATCAGTTCTAGAATGCTTTTCATAAATAGAATTATAAATAAAGGGTTGAAATATAAACCACTTAAATAATCAGATGCAGGTACTTTTTTTTCAAAAGTGGTGAGTTTTTGTAAGATCATTTTTTAATGATTTTTTCTATGTTATTATATCTTGTGGCTCATGGACAATATACAGTAAGAGTGTCCACAGAGAAGACACTTGAATTTCTCCCCCTAATTCTGTGTGTGTGGGATTTGGAGACTCCCTCATCAATCCATAGTCTTTCTATCAATAAATACCTCTTGTAATATAAGAAAATTCACAGAGAAAACAGCTTATCTGTCATTGTGTTTTCCTTAACACTACATTCTAGATGCATAAGGACTGAGTTTTCTGGAACCCAGTAAAAGCAAAGACTGCTTTACTTGTGTCAGGTAGACAGGTGGACGAACAGATGGATAAATGGAAAAAAAAAAAAGAAAAGAAAGAAAGAAAGAAAGAGAAAGAAAAGAGAAAGAGGGAAAGAAGGAGAGAGGGAAGGAAGGAGAGAGGGAAGAAGAAAGGAAGAGAAAATAAAGTAATATTATGCCCTAGAAGAAGAACAGATTTCTGTTAAGTAACAGGTATGTGTGGCTTAGTGAGTGTGCATGGTAAATGAACTGAGTTGCAGCAAATAGAGCAAACAGAGCAGTGATTAGGAGTCAGAAGAGATGAGTTATATTCTTTGCCACGGACTTTACAGCCTTAAATAAGACCCTTAACCTTATGCACTTCCTTTTCCAACTTGAAATCTTAACCTAGAGGAAAGCATGCTGACATCGTCTAAGCATGAGAAAATGTGGACATTTGAGAAGACCTGAAATAGTTAAAGGCAGGGCCAGACTTGGGAAAGGATTGCTGAGGCCACATGTTTTCCCAGTGTGTGACCTGCAGGCACACACCTGGGCACGGTCAGGTTACAGCTCACTTGTTTCCACCCCCAGGTCAGACCCTGGTCGATGATAGACCCAGGACCCTCCTTAATTAAGTATACCAATCACCTAAAGCAACAAGACGGTATTAGGGAATATTGGATGTCACTCAGTCTCTCTTTAGACTTCCTTTCCCTTTAATTATTTCAAAAGAAAAACACTTTTTTTTAAAGTCAAAAATAACAAAAGCAAAACCCTTTAAAGGAATAGATATCTGTAAAGATTAAGTAATGACTGCCTGGACTTTTAACTGCCCTGTATTTGCT
Organism: Phocoena phocoena; assembly: GCF_963924675.1. Classification (NCBI taxonomy): domain Eukaryota; kingdom Metazoa; phylum Chordata; class Mammalia; order Artiodactyla; family Phocoenidae; genus Phocoena; species Phocoena phocoena. The sequence goes on along the minus strand of NC_089220.1, from coordinate 130,817,192 downwards.
TCTAAATTTGATGCTATGTTGAATATAGGCAGCTCTGGATTATCTATTCCCACTCGTTTGTCCCTCCTGTTGCCTCGTTTAGAAAATATCAATGAATAGTTACCATCTGATTTCATAAAGAAAATATCTGGAAATTCTTATTTGATTCTCTTTTACTTAGAATTATTTTGTTGTTGTTCTTCCTTAAATCTAAGGAGCAAGAGCTAGAGCATATTTAAAAACATTGACACTTCTTTCCTATTCCAGGAGTGGTTCAGAGAAGTCTCTAAATCACCAGTGGCTTTTGGGAATTTACCACATCCAAGAAAAGGAAGCAATATTTTCAGTTATCCAATGGGAGATTCAGGTGTACGGGATGGGCTCCCTAAAGTTAATAATTTGATGAGTCAAGTTTATAATCTACCTCATAAAAAAAAATGTGTCATGGGGACTTAAATATAATAGAGGTTTTGCTTTCCGTTACATCAGAAAGTAGAACTCAGAAGATAAACTAATGGAATTTTATTTTCTTAATTCAGTCACTATTAATCGATACACATTTTCTTTTTCCTCTCTTGTTTCATTTCGTAGATAGGTTCTATCAAAATATTACTGAATGATGTTTACAATATCGAAATTAGAATATCACTTAACATTTTTTCTTATATGAACTTCCCATCAGTCCTTGATATCTGTATTGGTAATATTAATATCCCCATGAGGATACAAATATCCAGAGAAGTTAAGACTTGCTCAAGATCCACAGTGAAATCCACTCTACTCTAAACTCAAAAAGTTCATTTTCTTGCTCTGAGTCCGCAAAAGTGAAGTCTGACTTCATTTTCTCCTGGACCAATCCTCTTAGTGCTTTATGCTTTCCTATAACTTTCTTCTAAGCATCTATTTACTTCCTATTCTCCAAGTCACCCCCAACCTGGCCTTATTGACTAAAATGCTAAAACTCTGAATTATTACCATACGCCATCATTTTTGACAGTTCCATTTCCCATTCTTTGTTCTCGCCCTCCTTACATGATAAAAATCTAACCTAAAAAACTTGATTACAAAAATATTACCATATGATAATAGCATAATTACTCAAGTCACGTTTTATATATTTTTTCAGTTCAGCTGAGTTATCCTAGATAAAAATCTTAAACCAATGAATTTACTGGTGAGAACTGAAAACACAGAGGTTTGATAACTTAGTTGAAATGGATTAATTCCTTGAAAGACACAGTATACCAAAACTCACTTAAGAAGAAATAGATAGTATGAATAGACATTTATCTATTTAAGAAATTGAATCAATAATTAATAACCTTCTAAAACAGAAAGCACTATGAACAGATGGGTTCACTAGTGAAGTCTATCAAACAATTAAGGAAGAAATTTTACCAGTTCTCTACAATCTTTTCAAAGGTTAGAACCTGAATTAATACTCCCTAACTCATTCTATGAGACCAACATTTCTCTAATGCCAAAACCAGAAAAAGACATTAGAAGAAAAGAAAATGACAGATTATCTCCCATGAGCATGAGTCCTCAACAAAATATTACCAAAAGTATAATAAGAATTATATACCAAAACCAAGTGGGATTGAACCCAGATATGCAAGACTAGTTCAACATAAAAATCAATTTTTTAATTCATCATATCAACAGACTAGAAAGAAAAATCATATGATTAAATAAATGCAGAAAAAGCATCTGAGAAAATTCAATACCCATTCATGATTAAAAACTTTCAGTAAACAAGGAATAGAGGGAAACTTTCTCAATCTGATAAAGATTATCTACAAAAAACCTACAGCTAACATCATACTTAATGATGAGAAAGTGAAAAACTTCCCACTAAAATTAGGTAAAAGACAATAATGTACTCTCTCACCACTCTTTTCAACATCACACTGGAAATCCTTGCCAATTCAATAAGGCAAAAAAGGGCATTCCTGGTGGCACAGTGGTTGAGAATCTGCCTGCTAATGCAGGGGACATGGGTTCGAGCCCTGGTCTGGGAAGATCCCACATGCTGAGGAGCTACAAGGCCCATGAGCCACAACTACTGAGCCTGCACGTCTGGAGCCTGTGCTCCGTGACAAGAGAGGCCGTGATAGTGAGAGGCCTGCGCACTGCTATGAAGAGTGGCCCCCGCTTGCCACAACTAGAGAAAGCACTCGCACAGAAATGAAGACCCAATACAGCCAAAAATAAATAAATAAATAAAAGCCAAGCATTTAAAGTCCTTTAAAAATAATAATAATAAGGCAAAAAAAAATAGGAATAAAAGATATACAGATTGGGAAGGAAGATATAAAACTTTGTTTTGCAGATAGCATGACTATTTGTAGAAAATCAGAAAGAACCAACAATAACAACAAAAAAACAAAACAAAAAAATTCTGGAACTACTTAGCAATTATAGCAAGATTTCAAAATACACATTAATATACAATTTTCAATTGCTTTTCTATGTACCAAATAAGAACAAGTGGAATTTGAATTTAAAAACATAATGCCATTTACATTAGCATCCCCTAAAATAAAATACTTAGCTATAAATTTAACAAAATGCATACAAGATCTGTATGATGAAAACTACAAAACTTTGATGAATAAAATTTCAAAAAACCTAAATAAATGGAGACATATTTCATGTTCATAGATAGGAAGAACAGATATTGTCAAGATTCCAATTCTTCTCAACTTTATCTGTAGATTCAAAGAAATCCTAAACAAAATCACAATGCATTATTTGTAGCTACTGGCAACTAATTCTAAAGTTTTTATAGATGGAGAAAAGACCCAGAATAGCCACAAAATATTGAAGGAGAAGAACAAAGTTGGAGGACCGATGCTACCCAACTTGAAGATTTACAATAATGCTACAGTAATCAACACAGTGTAGTTTTGGAAAAAAAAAAAAAAAGAAAGAAAGAAAGAAAAATATAGATGAAAGGAACAAAAAAGAGAGCCCAGAAATAGACTCTCAATAAATATAGTCAACTAATCTTTGACAAAGTAGCAAAGGCAATACAATGGCACAAAGAAAGTCTCCTCAACAAATGATGCTGAATAAACTGGACAGCCACATGCAAAAATATGCATCTAGACACAGACATTACACACTTCACAAAAATTAACTCAAAATGGACCATAGACCTAAATGTAAAATGCAAAACTATACAACTCCTCGAAGATAATATAGGAGAAAACCTAGACGACATTGGGTGTTGTGATGCCTTTTTAAGCACAATCCAAAGATGCAACTCATTATCATTAATAAGCTGGACCTCATTAAAATTAAAATCTCCTGCTCTGTGAGAAATAATCTCAAGAGAATTAGAAGAAAGGCCATAGACTGGGAGAAAATATTTGCAAAAGACACATCTGGTGAAAGATTTATCCAAAATATACAAAGAAGTATATATTTAACTTACCTACCTTATTTATTTATTTTAAATTGAAATATAGTTGATTTACAATATTACTAATTTCAGATGTACAGCATAGTGATTCAGTATTTTATAGATTATATCCCATTTATTTAATTTGGTTTTTTTTAACTTTTTTTTTTGATGTGGACCATTTTTAAAGTCTTTATTGAATTTGTTACAGTATTGCTTCTGTTTTATATTTTTTGGTTTTTGGCCATGAGGCATGTGGGATCTTAGCTCCTCAACCAGGGATCAAACCCACACCTCCTGCACTGGAAGATGAAGTGTTAACCACTGGACCACCAAGGAAGTCCCATATACCCCATTTAATGTTATTACAAAATAATGTCTATAATTCCTGGTGCTGTACAATATATCATTGTTGATTATTTATTTTGTACATAGTAGTTTGTATCTCTTAATCCCCTAACCCTATCTTGCCCCCCACTTCCCTCTCCCCACTGGTAACCTCTAGTTTGTTCTTATACCTTTGAGTCTGTTTCCTTTTTGTTATTTTCACTAATTTGTTTTATTTTTTAGATTCCATATACAAATGATAGCTACAGTATTTGTCTTTGTCTTATTTCACTAAGCATAATACTCTCTAGGTTCACCACGTTGTTGCAAATGGCATTATTTCATTCTTTTTTATGGCTGAGTAGTATTCTATTGTGTGTGTGTGTGTATATATATATATATATATATATATATATATATATATGCATACCACATCTTCTTTATACATTTATCTTTTTATGGACACTTGGGTTGTTTCCATATATTGGCTATTGTAAATAGTGCTGCTATGAGCATTGCATTAAATGTATTTTTTTCCAGTTAGTATTTTCATTTTGGGGGGCTAGATACCTAGGAGTGAAATTACTGAATTGTATGGTAGTTTTATTTTTCATTTTTTTAGGAATCTCCATACAGTTTTCTACAGAAGCAGCACCAATTTATAGTCCCACCAACAGTGTACAAGGGTTCCCTTTTCTCCATATCCTCAGGAGCAGTTGTTATTTGTGGAATTTTTGATGATAGCCATTCTGATAGGTGTGAAGTGATATCTCATTATTTTGATTTTCATTTATCTAATAATTAATGATGTTGAGCATCTTTTTATGTGTCTGTTAGCCATCTGTATGTCATTTTCGGAAAAATATCTATTCAGGTCTTTTGCTAAATTTTTAAATAGGCTGTTTGTTTTTGTGATATTGAGTTGTAGGGGCTGTTTATATATTTTGGATATTAACTCCTTGTTGGTCTTATCACTTGCAAATATTTTCTCCCATTCATTAGGTTGTGTTTGTTTTGCTGATAGTTTCATTTGCTGTGCAAAAACTTTTACGGTTAATTAGTCCCATTTTTATAATTTTGCTTTTATATCTTTTGCCTTATAAGACAAACAAATATTGCTAAAATTTATATGAAAGAGTGTTCTGCCTATATTCTCTTTTAGGAGTTTACAGTTTCAGGTCTTACATTTAGGTCTTTAATTCATTTTGAGTTTATTTTTGTACATGGTATGAGGAAATGTTTTAATCTCATTCTTTTACATGTTGCTGTACAGTTTTTCCAGCACCACTTATTGAAAAGACTGTGTTTTCTCCATTGTGTATTCTTGCCTTCTTTTTCATGGATTAATTGACCATAGGTATGTGGGTTTATTTCTGGGCTCTCTATTCTGTTCCATTGATCTATGTTCTGTTTTTGTGCCAGTACCATTCTGTTTTGATTACTGTAACTTTGTAGTACAGTCTGAAGTCGGGGAGCATGATATCTCCAGCTTTGTTCTTTTTTCTCAAGATCGCTTTGGGATTCAGGGCCTTTTCAGTTTCTATATAAAATTTAGGATTATTTGTTCTAGTTCTGTGAAAAATGTTGTGGGTATTTTGATATGGATTGAATTAAATCTGTAGATTGTTTTGGGTAGTATGGACTTTTTAATTCTTCCAGTCCAATAACACAGGATTTCTTTCCATTTCTTCATTGACCCATTGGTTTTTTAGAAGCATGCTGTTTAGTCTCCACATGTTTGTATTTTCCTGTTTTTCTTTCTGTAATTGATTCCTAGCTTTATACCATTGTGGTTAGAAAAAATTATTTGATATAGTTTCTATCCTCTTAAATTTAAGGCTTGTTTTGTGGCCTTGCACATGATCTATCCTGCAGAACATTCCATGTGCACTTGAAAAGAATGTGCTTTCTGCTGTTTGTTTTTGGATATAATGTCCTGTGGATATCTATTAAGTCCAACTGGTCTATTGTGTCACTCATGACCACTGTTGCCTTATTGACTTCCTGTTTGGATGATCTGTCCATTGATGTAAGTGGGGCTTTCTCTCACTCTTTCAATTGAGACCAGTTACTCTGTCTTCTCATTTTGCTTAACTTTCTCTATCTCTATGAATTTTGGTGAATCAATTATATTGCAGTCTTGGAGGGGTGTCCTTATAGGGGAACATCCCTGTACAGACTGCTTGTGCTCAGTGCCTTTTGCTGTAGAGCTAGATTTGACCTAGATGCAAGTTATGTCTTTCCTTAGGGTATGCTGTCAGCTATCACCTTGGTAGGAGGCAGGACTGGAGAAGGAGAGTCTAGGGCTGAAGGCAGGTATTCCCTTATGCTCAGGCACTGTCATGACCCCATTGGAGGGTGGGGCTGGACCCCTAGTTTCTGGGGCAGACATCCTGAGGATTTGTTCTGAGCTGGCTCTCTTCCCTTTAAGTGTGTGTTTTCCTCTTTCCCAGCATTGGAATCCTTTGCCCAGAAAGAAGCATTGCTGAAGCAAGTGGGGCCCATTCAGGCTCTCAGCTCATGATTGGGCATGAGCTACACGTGGTCAGCTTCAAAGAGAAGTCTGAGCTACCTCCAATGCACTGCCTGTGCAGGTGCCAGTGATTGTTGCCCTTGTGCTACTCAAACAAAACCTCAGGTCCAAGTCTTCTTTGTCCCTCACAGCTGATCTCTCCCCGCAGCCTCTGCCACCCTCTTCCCTGTTATGGAGCCACACCACCTGCCCTGGGATCCATGTGGGCTCTTGGTGTGTATCATGAATTGGGGCAAAGGCTGTGGTGGACCAGCTGCCATCAGAGTTCCAGGGTGCTTCTTATGCATTACCTGAGTAAGTGCCACCAATGTCCACCCCCACTGCACCCAGATGCGTCCTCGGATCTGAGTCACCTCTGCATCCCATGGCCAGGCTCTCTCCTTGGTTGTGGCAGCCTTAGGCCCAGTGCAAAGCTGCAGTGTGGAGTTAAGTGGGGCTGGAACATTTACCCAGTCATGGGAAAGCAGGCAACCACTAGAGCAGTCTCAACCTGACCTCTCTGCTCTGCCTTGGGGCAAGCTAACGTTCATGTGTTCCTCATCAGCGGAGCCTAGGCTTCCCATATCTCTCTTATTAGTCCCAGAAGCCCTCCAACTAGACAAAGGGATGACCTTCCCTGTGTAGGCCCCCCCAGTTGGAGCACCCAATAAGTGTCTTGAACTTCTCACTCCCCAGGGTGAACCTCTGCCCATGTAATCTCCATTTTCCTCTGAGTCCCCTCCCAGGGGCATGGGTCCTGATCTGATCCCTTCTCTTCCTTTCCTACCTGATTCTGTCTAAATGTTTATTACAGTCTTGGTTGCACAGGAGTCTTTCTACCAGTTTCCAGTTAGTTTTCAGTAAGGATTTTTCCACTTGTGGATGTATTTTTGATGTGTTCATGGTGGGAGCTGAGTTCATGTCTTCTTATTCCGCCATCTTGATCAATCTCCCAAAATACACAAAGAACTCTTAAAACTCAACAGTAAGAAAACAAACAACTGATTAAAAAAAAGAGCCAAAGGATGCTTCACATCATGACATCAGGGAAATGCAAATTAAAACAATAACAAGAAAAAACGGCATACCTGTTACAATAGCCAAAATCCAGAGAACTGACAACACCAAATGATGGTGAGGATGGAGGGCAACAGGAACTTGCGTACATTGTTAATGGGAATGCAAAATGGAACAGCCACTTGGGAGACATTTTAGCACTTTCTTATAAAACTAAATATACTCTTACCATATAATCCAGCAACTGCACTCCTTGTTGTTTACCCAAAGGACCTGAAAATTTATGTCCATGCAAAAAGCTGAATACAGATGTTTAGAGTAGTTTTCTTCATCACTGCCAAAACTTGGAAGGAACAAAAATGCCCTTCAGTAGGTAAATTATGGTACATCTGGAAAATGGAATACTATACAATGCTAAAAAGAAATGAGCTATCAACCCATGAAAAGACATTGGAGGAATCTTATATGCATATTACTGGGTGAAAGAAGCCAATACATAAAGGCTACATACTGTGTAATTCCAAATATATGACGTTCTGGAAAAGGCAAAACTATGGAGAAAATAAAAAGATCAGTGGTTATGGGGTTGGTTCAGAAGAGTAGGATGAATAGGCAAAGCACAGTATTTTTCAGGCAGTGAAAATATTATGTATGATGTTATAATAATGGATATATGTCATGAGAGATTTATCCAAACTCACAGAAAGTACATCACTAAGTGTGAAGCCTAAGGTAGACAATGAACTTTTGATAGTTATGATGTGTCAGTGTAGGTTTCATTCTTAGTGAAAAAATGTAACATTCTGGTGAGTAATGTTGATAATAGGAGAAGCCATACATGTATAGGGTCAGGGAAATATCTTTACTTTCCTCTCAATTTGGTTGTCAATCTAAAACTTCTCTTAAAACCAAATTCTTTAAAATTAAAAAAATAATAATAATTATCTACTATTAACATTATTTTATTATCTTCTCCAAAACTTGAGAGGAGAAGGAAGGCTAGCCCCCCTGGTCTCTGGCTGGTTTAGCTTCTCTCACAACTTCGTACTCCTTCTGCAGTTTGAAGCCTTTCCCACCACATGTGTGGACACCCAGGCTTCTCCTTCCAATTCTGTGTACCTCCAACCACTAGGGATGACAGTGAGAGAGCCTAGTCAGGTGTGAGGGCAGAGAGTATATAGGAAATCTCTTTAACTTCTTCTCAATTTTTTTGTAAACCAAAAACTGCTCTGAAAAAGTAAAGATTTAGAAAAAACACAAAATGGTAGATTAACAAGAAAATACTGTTTGGAAACCCAGATAATGAATGATTTAGGTAGACATCCATCTAACCTGCATACATGGGAGAGGTTTGGCTCATGTAAGAAGACTGACATTGAGATCAAATTTGGCAAATAAACACTACTCACTGTCAATGTGTGCCTCTCCATAAAAGTAACATAATGCAGTAATGAAATTAAGGTTTCCCTTGTAGGAGATGATGTAGTTCATGGGAAGAATGTCCAGCATTGGTGTCAAAAAGGTATGCGTTTGAGTCCCATCCTTTATAAGTGATGTGACCTTGGGCATGCTTACATTTTTTTTTTCTTCTTTCTCTTCGGTACGCGGACCTCTCACTGTTGTGGTCTCTCCCGTTGCGGAGCACAGGCTCCGGACGCGCAGGCTCAGCGGCCATGGCTCACGGGCCCAGCCACTCCGTGACATGTGGGATCTTCCCGGACCGGGGCATGAACCCGTGTCCCCTGCATCGGCAGGCGGACTCTCAACCACTACGCCACCAGGGAAGCCCACATTTTTATATCTCAGATTCTTCATCTAAAAAAAAGATGCATCTGCCATACAGTGAGGATGTAAATATTTTTTTAAAAATGTAACCACATGTGGTGATGGATGTTAAGACATATTGTGGTAATCATTTTGTAATATACACATATATCAAATCATAATGTTGTACACCTGAAACTAATATAATTTTATATGCCAATTATATTTCAATTAAAATGTCTTTAAATCCCATAGTTTTAGCTCATTTCCTGGCACACAGTAGGCTATCAAAAACTGGGTGGCTTCTAGCCATAGAGGGGGAAAAAATGTTTACGAGATTGCTAGGTCTTATACCCTTCACAAGAAGGATAAATTTGAATAAAAAATTGAGTACAGGAATTGAACACACCAAGTTCAGACAATCAGAGGCTAAATATTTTCTAGAATATGAGGGTTTTCCCTAGGGTAAGTAATTTTACAGACAGGGAATGACAACAAGCAGACTGCTCTATAAGAGAGATGTTAGGTTTGTTGCCTGAAAAATTAATACTGTAGCTTCAAATTAGGCTCCCTACATTTAAAGTAAAGTTGACTTTAAATCTTTCTTAATCCTTACAGTAAAAGTTACAGTTTCAGGGAATAGGTTCTTTCTATTAAAGTCTAAGCTTCACCGGCATAATTAAGACTCATTTAAAGTAGAATTAATTTTGGCATGTGACAGAGAGGTCGTAGTTAATTCCTATTCCTTATTACCTTGTAACCTTGGATATATCGAGATGTGTACCTGGGATGGAGCAAGAAGGCCAGGTGTTCTTCACTCACTTTGTAAATGTATCTTTTCTCAGGCTTGGGCTTTCCCTCAAGAGTTCAGCCACTGAATTGCTGTACCCCATGCCTAGTCTTGGTAATTTACAGAATTATCTAACTACGGCACTTGATGGATCCTCAGAGGTCATGGAGCCCAACTGCCCGCCGAGTATAGAATCTCTCGACATCTACAGAAAACCTCTTGAGGTGGGATATAGGGATATGTATGCAAATTTATTTCTCTGAGTCCAGGGTGGCACTCCTTCTAGGCAGCTGCTTTAAGTCCTGCTTTCTTTCTGTGACATTAGGAATTACCTAAAGCAAACCTAAAGCACTAAGTAGCCCTTACACCTAAGAATAGCAGTAGGATGGGTTGGGAAATGACTTTCTAGAAGAAGAAAATTTAAATTAATGGGGTTTTTTTTGGCTAAATACAAGCTGAATGACATCTCATTTGATTAATTTAAAATATCAATGAATAATTTGCTATTTTATCTGAAACACAAATAAGCAAATAAACTTGGCATTCTAGGTAGTAGAACTTTTCAAGTTATTGTAATCTTATTTTAGTTTTTTAAAATTATTTATTTATTTGTAAACATTTTTATTATTTTACACACATTAGATAATTAATTTAGAAAGCACAGAAAACAGCAAAGAAGAAATAAAAGCTATCCATTATCCTTCTACCCACTCAGAATTAGGTATTATTAATATTTTGGATTTCTTTCTAATCTTCCTTGCCTGTGTTTGTGGGTGCATATTGGTTTCATAGAATTAGGGACATATCATGTTGTATATGTTACTGCTTTTTTCATCAAAAGTAATTTCATGCATATGTCTTAATACCATTTAATATAATGAAGGAGGCTACTATAGGGTAAATATTATTCAAAATAAAAATATATCTCACCCAACTCCTATTATATAGCAATAGTAACATTTCACATCAAATGGGAGAAGTTGGATTATTAAACATTGGAGATGAAAACCTTTGTCAGAGGTGGGAGTACAGTTAGTTTCCTAATTCACAAAGTACACAAAAATAAATCACTGACAATTATGGTTAATTGAAATGTAAAAATTGTCTAAGCATACAGTAAAGCATGCAGCAAAGAACTATTAAATTATAATTTAAAGAATTTCTGTTTAACAATAATATACAATTTTACTCAAATTGCAAAAAATATTTGCAACAGTTATAATACTCGATATATGTAAACATGTAATATATAAATATAAGTAACATGAAAACAACTGCAATTAGAAAAAGATGAACACTCTAAAGAAAAATGTGTAAGTCACATTAAGAGGCAAATTTCAGAAAAGAGAATACAAAATAGTCAACTTCATTAGTTGTCAAAAATGTGCCCCTTACATGCCACTTTTTATTCTTTATTGATTTAATTTTTCTTCCAATCAAATCACTATAGATATAGATAATATTTTTATATTGTATATTTTCCCCTCAATCCAGTATAAATAGTGTTGTTGCCTTTTTAATCACTGCTGTATATTCCTAGTAACAGGCCCATACTTAATATATGTAGTAATTAACTACTGCTGCATTAAAAAATACTCTCAAATTTTCAGTGGGGTATAGCAATAAGAATTTACTTTTTGTTCATGAGTTTCTAAGTCAGCTAGGATGGTTCAGCTTCATGTTGCAAGTTGGGTGGGGTAGCTGTACTCCATCTGTCACTCATCCTCCTCCTGGACCAGCAGGATGGGTGGGCCATGTGCCTCTTTTAAGAATGGCATAAATACAAGAAAGCATAACCAGCCACAAAATCTCACTTTAAGTTCCTCTTACATCATATCTTCTACCTTCACATTGCCCAAAGAAAGTTACTCTGTGAAGTCCAAAGTCAAGAAAAGGGAAGTATACTGCCTTTGTAAAAAAAAAAAAAAAAAAAGTGTACTACCTTTTGTAAAAGCATACTGCAAAGGTATATAGCGGAGAGTGCAGATATAGATAGGATAAAGAATTGGGCCCAGGGGCTTCCCTGGTGGCGCAGTGGTTGAGAGTCCGCCTGCCGATGCAGGGGACACGGGTTCGTGCCCCGGTCCGGGAAGACCCCACATGCCGCGGAGCGGCTGGGCCCGTGAGACATGGCCACTGAGCCTGCGTGTCTGGAGCCTGTGATCTGCAACGGGAGAGGCCACAACAAAACAAAAGAAAGAATTGGGCCCAATAATTCTCCCCAGTATTATATATATTTATATATACATATCTAATATTGATATATATTTATATAAAACATAAGACAAAAAGAAGATATTACTCCCATCTTTTTATTGTACTTAATTACAATAGGCAATGTTAATGAGAATATGGAAAACTCAATGTTAAGAATATGGCTAAATACCCTTTGGCCCTGTAGTTCATTTGCATGAAGTTAACATTTCAGGTATAACCAGAGATGCACTCAAAAATTACTTCTGTGATTGTTCATTGCAATATCATTTATATTAGAGAAAAATTGGAATCAACCTCCTCTTATTCTGAGACAGCACTTTCTTTTCTTACTGTATTTAATTTGACCTAGCACAGCCAACATTTCTCATTATTGCATATGATGGCTTGCAACTTTGGCCAAATAAGAGAAATGCATTTTTTCCCAATGAAATCTACTACAACTATTTGAGTTTATTAATTAAAAAATCATTTATTTACTGTCTACTGAATTTTAGGAATGAATTAGTCATCTTTCTTCTACCCTTGAATTGCTCAGATAAACAGCAGAAGTCTTTGGAGAGAGTGTGTGTATAAAAATCATGAACAGATAAAAAGGTGCAGTGATGGATAGATACAAATTCTTGATATTAAGAGGTCCACCTACTAGAGAATGGACTTGAGGATATGGGGAGGGGGAAGGTAAACTGTGACAAAGCAAGAGAGAGAGGCATGGACATATATACACTACCAAATGTAAGGTAGATAGCTAGTGGGAAGTAGCCCCATAGCACAGGGAGATCAGCTGGGTGCTTTGTGACCACAGAGAGGGGTGGGATAGGGAGGGTGGGAGAGAGGGAGACACAAGAGGGAAGAGATATGGGAACATATGTATATGTATAACTGATTCACTTTGTTATAAAGCAGAAACTAACACACCATTGTAAAGCAATTATACTCCAATAAAGATGTAAAAAAAAAAAAAAAAAGGTCCAGATAAAAGACAATTGACTCAGCTGGAAGAATTGGGACAGATCCCTCAAGGAGGAAGAGTTAGAATCTAAGCCTTGCTTATAAATATGATAAGAATGAGAAAAGCTTAGCAAGGACTAATCAGTAATGGGAGCTTTGAAAATGCCAAGATTACTTTAAGATCTGTACTCATGGCAATTGATTGACACTGCTCTCCACTTCAGGGGAGAAAAAGGGGTGTCCTTCTCCAGGTCCAAAACCTCTGGAAAAAATGGGATGTCAGCTTTGTTAAGTGACCCTGAAAGGGGACACATTACCAGATGAGCTGTGGAGAGCCTAAGTTCACTTCTTATTCTGGCTTCTGGCTCTAGGTCCTGGTTTTAATTTCTATTGTGCTGTCCCAAATGAAATTTGGTAGGGGAGAGAGGGAAGGAAGGTTCATTCACTTATCAGCGTTGGTTGAAAAAGGAAACTAATTACAATTTAATAGTCTTCTTTATTTCATAATATCCAAAATATGAACTCGTAGAAAACATTGGTACCAAAAGGTCATTGTTAAAAGCAGAAGTCTGTCAAGTAGGTGGCAAAGACTCTGGGAGACTCATATGTTTTATATCGTATTTGTTCTTTTGTTTATCCAGGTATTAATTTGTTTAACAAATATTGCAACACATATTGGAAAGCTTGACTCCTTATTTTCTTTTAGATGGTTTAGGATCATAAACAAATTGTTTAGGATCCATTAACACCAGAGAAACATTCACAGGGAGGGTGGTAAGCCATCTTCAAATCAAAGCCCATCCATACACTTAATTGGGTAGCAACGCTGCATTTAAGACACAGGAGTCTACACTTCAATCTCTATCACACAGGATTCAAAAGACCAAGACAGGAATCCAGTGCTTTATAAATAGTTTTTCTGTCCTAAAAATACAAACAATTGAGCGAAGCAACTCACCACTTTTTTTGATTAATTTTGAGTAAAAATGGGCTTCGAGTCATTAGGCTGGGACCCCTGATTTGAGCAGCATCAGAGAAAAGAAACTCATCTTTATCTGGAATTAACTACAAATTCAATTAGAATAAAAATCTTAGCCCACCTCGTGGAAAAGATTTTACACAAAGAAAACCAGATGTTTCAACAGCATTGAGAGTACTTTGCCCAGCAGTAAAAGGAATTTTCCATCTTGTAAGCCCAATCACTGGTGAAAGTTACACAGATCCAGCTTCCCTAGTACACAAAACAGCTTCCATTCCCCATGCTCCTTTAATTAGATTTACTTCTTTAACCAAAATAGTATTGGGTTGAAAGAATGGGAGGAGAGGAAGGACTTTACTTAATACTGTGTTAGCAAGTTTAGAAAAGACTGAAGAGTAAGAGGTTGAAGTCTATTTGGAGATTCTCTCCCAGATGAAACATTTCTTATTTATCGTGAGTTTATTCAGTTGGAAAAAAGTAGTAATAAAATTAATCACTAGAGGTTTTAGTAAGATCACACCTTAGTTCTATTTTCAGCTTCGAATAGATTATAGAACAATGGAGCATAAATGGAAAATAGAGGAGATTTAGAACAGACACAGATGTTATGTAGCATTTTGTTTCACATAAGAATAATAAATGTACAGAAAGACCTGTGAGAAAAGGTTGTGAAGGAAAACACAACAGGATCACTCCTACCATATGTGGGAAAGAGCACTCAAGTGAAAGGGATCCAGGTGGGCTTAAATGACCTCTGCTTGGTTTCTGGAGATGTCTTAACTCGGCATTTTTTAAGCCTGTCTTTGTATTTGTTTAACAAGAATAGTGAGAGAGCCTGAGAGACAAAGGTAAGCTTGTGCAAAGAAGTAGCAGTGAATTATAAAGGCTAAAATACAAGTGACCATTCACTCTTTTCTAGTTACGTCTGTCACAGTGTTAGACAAAACCAACCCACATGTGGCTTAGTTTCGACTTCTTTCCAAACTGCAGTGTTCAAATGTGTCATATCTTTGGACCTTTCTCACTGTGATCATGAGGGTCTCCTAACAGCTATTTCTAGTCCTCTTAACCCTTTTTGGAGACTAATTCACCCCTCAAAAAGCACTAAGAGGGAGTTTCCTAAAATATAAATCTGGTTGCGAAAGTCTCCTGTTTAAAATAGTGTAGGCTCCCCCATCTTCTTAAGGAACAATACCCTAGTCCTTTATTTTTTTTATAAGACCTCCTCCTCTTTCCTGGACCATTTCCCGTTGCATGTTGCCACTCACAATCCGCTTCCCATGAATGTGTTAAACCCTTCCTCATCTTTGTCCATTCAATGTATTTTAAAAATTATTTATTTAACACCTCCTATGTGCCAGACACTTTTATAGTCATTGGGAGTGGAGTGATAAACCAGAGGTTTAGTCTCTCACCTCATGGGTCCATCTTCTAATGGGGGAATAAGAACCATAAACACGCCAGCCAATAAGTACAAATGCAGATGGTGATGAGTACTATGAATAAAAGTAAAGAAGTGAAAGAAAATAAAGAGTGATGCTTAAGTAGGGTTGTAAATGAAGGTGACATTGGAGTTGGTGAAATCAAGTGAGGGAGGGAGAAGGGATGGCTGCAGCCTGGGCACCACTTTAGATCATGCAGGACTTTGGAGGTGGAGACCAACCATTGACACTTTTTAAAAACTCTCTAGGGTATTCTAATGTTCAGCTAAGAAATGTGGCATCAAACCAAGGCAGGGGATTTTGTTTTAACTCTGACATGGGATGTCACTGAGTGCAGAAATGGCATGAACTTACTTATGTGTTGTTCTCTTCCCTTGATTTCTGAGAAAAGATTGTGGAAGGCAAGCATGGAAGCAGCAGACTAAATAGGAAGCCATTGCACTTGACCTGAGGAGAAAGAAGTTCTAGACTAGACTAGTCCAAAGTATTGGACTAGGAAGGTAATATTGGATATGGTGATAAACCACGTGGTCAGGTGTGAGCTATATGTTGAAAGTGGAGTCCACAGGGTATCATCATGATTATGCATAATATTCCTAGTCCCTAGAATGCTATGTTCACTTCTACACATTTGTTAAATCAAATTTCATCAGAACAGTTCCTTGCATTCCCCAGCACAGGAGATTGTTCCATACCTGTCCCCTGCAGACATCTGAGTTTTCCAATTTCTCTCTGGAGGGTTTCCTTCTCTGTGTTCTCAAAGTAACTTCATGCCTCTGTTGTGCCATAAACCCTATCCCCATTAGGATCGTTTTCATATGTGTCTCTCCAGATTACATTTTACTCATCTTCATATCCCTGAGGTTTAGCACAGAGCCTTGCAATTAGTGGGTGTCAGGTCATTGTTGAATAGGTGATGAAATAAATTAATGAATGAATAAACAAATGAGTAAATAAACAAATACATTTTTTTAAGGAAGGTAGTCTCATGGCAGAAACGAGAACAGAAAAATCTCATCAAAATGTGGAGTACGAATTTATTCCTTTGTTGATTAAATATTTCCTAAGTGTCCTAAATTAACAAAGCTATAAGTCCTCAGTAGATTACTAACATTTCCTCAACTGTAAAATGGCAATAATAAATGAAATGTGATAAAATCCATCAACATGTCAACTACAAATTCTTCTGTTTTTCTCCAGTTCACAGGCACAGTATTAGGGGAGTATGATAAGGAGAAAAGGACCAAGCCCCATGGACTAATTTTCCTAGGAAACTAGGAAATGGAGGAAGGTGCAAAGGAAGAAATGCACAGCAGGGAGAATGTGTGTTGGTGGTAGCTCATCCTGTTGGGCCACATCCAACAAGCAAGTGAAAGGAGGGTGAGTGTCTGAGATAGAAAGTTTGGTTTGGCACATTTAAGAGGGTCTCAGGAGTTTCAGTGGGTTGAAGAATTCAGAGACAAAACTTACTGTGGCCTCTGGACTTGGACACTCTTTCGTTTTTTTTTTAATTAAAGTATATTGATTTACAATGTTATGTTAATTTCTGCTGTACAGCAAAGTGATTCAGTCATACACACATATATACATTCTTTTTCATATTCTTTTCCATTATGGTTTATCACAGGATATTGAGTATAGTTCCCTGTGCTGTATAGTAGGATCTTGCTGTTTATCCATTCTGTATACAATAGTTTGCATCTGCTAATCCCAGACTCCCAATCCATCCTTCTCCCACCCCCCCACACACCCTTGGCACCCAGAAGTCTGTTCTCTATGTCTGTGAGTCTGCTTCTGTTTTGTAAATAAGTTCATTTGTGAACACTCTTGAATGTCTGAGAAAGATATGACAAAAGATGAGAATTTCCCTTTAGTGGTTCTTTATTTTTTGTTGTTGTTGTTTTATTTTTATTTTTACTTTTTTATGTTTTATTCGGTACGCGGGCCTCTCACTGTTGTGGCCTCTCCCGTTGCGGAGCACAGGCTCCAGACGCGCAGGCCCAGCGGCCACGGCCCACGGGCCCAGCCGCTCCGCGGCATGCGGGATCCTCCCGGACCGGGGCACGAACCCGCGTCCCCTGCATCGGCAGGCGGACTCTCAACCACTGCGCCACCAGGGAAGCCCTAGTGGTTCTTTAAATGTCACATACTCTTCCATTAAGGTACAGGAGCCATGCTTTTAAGAGTTTCACATAAAATACTACCATATAGATATAAAGTAAGGAACATATTTAACTTAGCCTGGCACACATTAGCCTCCAACAAATGTTAGCTCTTTTCTTGTAGTACTTGAAGAGTTAGGAAGCACTTTCACAATCATTATTCCATTTTCATTGCATCTTGACTACAGCGAGTAAAAGAAAAATATGCAGGGAACATTATGTCCATTTAACTGAAAGGGAAGTAGGCTCACAGTGGCTGAGTACAATTGTCTAAGATTATATAAGATTCAGTTGTCACAGTCAATTTTTTAAGTGTAGAATAATACAGATGTTAGATTATAAATCTTGCAGAAATTTTTAAAACTTTTTATTTTAAGATAATTTCAGATTTACATGCAGTTATAAGAAATATTACAGAACAATACTTTGCCCAATTTCACCCAATGATTACATCTTGTGAAACAATAGTAAAATATAACAAATAGGATACCGACATTACACAGCCATAATACAGAACATTGCTGCCATCATAAGAATCCTTCTTATTGCACCTCTACATATTGCCTTTATACCCACCTTAACCACTAATCTGTTCTCACTTTCTATAATTTTGTCATTTCAATAATGTTATATAAATGGGGCCATACAGTATGTAACATTCTGAAATTTACTTTTGTCACACATCATAATCCTCTGGAGATTCATACAGGTTGTTGCATGTATCAATAGTTAGTTCCTTTTTATTGGCATGCATGTACCTACCACAGTTTGTTTAATCAGCTATATGTATACATATATCACCATATCCCCTCCCTCTTGAGCCTCCCTCCCACCCTCCCTATCCCACCCCTCTAGGTGGTCACAAAGCACCGAGCTGATCTCCCTGTGCTATGCGGCTGCTTCCCACTAGCTATCTATTTTACATTTGGTAGTGTATATATGTCATTGCTACTCTCTCACTTGGTCCCAGCTTACCCTTCCCTGTCCCCATGTCCTCAAGTCCATTCTCTACGTCTACATCTTTATTCCTGTCCTGCCTCTAAGTTCAGCAGAAACTTTTTTTTTTTTTTTAGATTCCATATATATGTGTTAGCATATGGTATTTGTTTTTCTCTTTCTGACTTACCTCACTCTGTATGTCAGACTCTAGGTGCATCCACCTCATTACAAATAACTCAATTTCGTTTCTTTTTATGGCTAATATTCCATTGTATATATGTTGTGCTTATTTTTTAACTGTTAAATTTTGATAGTTCTTTACATATTCTAGATACAAATCATTTGTTGGATATGTGCTTTGCAAATATTTTCTCCCAGTGTATAGCTTGTCTTTCCATCCTCTTAATAGGATTGTTGCTAAGCAAAGATTTTTATCATCACGGCTTTACTCTGTCCCACAAATTGTTGAGGTTTGTTTTATGGCCAGAATATGTTTTATCTTAATATATGTTCTGTGAGCACTTGAAAAGAAATTGTGTTTTACTGTTGTTACATCACGTGTTATATAAATATCAATTGCATACTCTTAATTGATAGTGTTGTTGAGTTCTTCCACACCCTTAGTGATTTCCTGTGTAGTTGTTCTATCAGTTGTCAAGAGAGGGTTTTAATTCTCCAATTGTAATTGGGAATTTGTCTATTTGTCTTTTCAGTTTTATCAGTTTTTGCTTTATATATTTTGTAACTCTGTTGTTTGGTGAATACCTTTTTAGGATTTCCAAGTCTTCCTCATGGATTGACCCTTGTATCATTACATAGAGTAATGTTTGCATAGTATATCTTTTTCCTTTATTTTACTTCAACCTATCAATATCTTTATGTTTGAAGTGAGTTTCTTGCAGACAGCATATAGTTGGATTTTATTTTTTAACCTATTCTGCCAATCTCTGTCTTTTAATTGGTGTATTCATACCTTTTAGATTTAATGTAATTATTGATCTATTAGTGCTTATGTCTGAGATCAATTTATTTTTTTTTCTGTTTTTTTCTTTTTGTTTTACCTTTTTTGGGGGGGGGGCTGCACCATAGGGCACGCAGGATCTTCGTTTCCCAACCAGGGATCAAACCTGTGCCCCCTGCAGTGGAAGTATGGAGTCTTAACCACTGGACTGCCAGGGAAGTGTCCTGTTTTTCCTTTTTTTTTCTTCTGCTTGCCTATGGGTTATTGATTTTTAAAAATAATTCTATTATTATTTATTATGCAGTTTTTAGTGTATCTCTTTGTATAGCTTTTTCAGTGGTTGCTTTAGGTATAACTATATATGTATATATATATGTGTATATCAGTTATCACAGTCTACTCTTATGGTCATTTTACCCATCTGAGTGAATTATAGAAGAGTTACCTCCCTCTAAGTCCCTTACCCTCACCCTTTTATATAACAGTTGTCTTAAATAATTCTTCTATATACATTTAGAACCACATGAGATATACATTTTGCTTCAACACTCAAATGTAATTTAGAAAAATTAAGAGCAGAAAAACTCATTGTATGTACCCATATTTTTGTTTACTGTGTTTTTTCTTCCTTCCTGATGATCCAGAATTCCATTTCTTATCATTTCCTTTCTGTTCAGAGAATTTCCTTAGTTATTTTTTAGGGTAGGTCTGCTGGTAACATATTTTCTTAGTGCTTTTATTTTTTAAAAACTGAGAATATCTTGATTTCCCTTCATTCCTGAAAGAAATTTCACTGGATATTGGAATTGAGGCTGACAATTCTTGACTTTCAGAACTTGAAAAATGTTGTGCCACTTCCTCATGGCCTCTCTGATTTCAGATATGCAATCCATAGTCATTCCTGTAAGTCACTCCTATAAGTAAGGTATCCCTTTGTTTTTTCACTGTCCTGTGAGGTTTTTTTATTTTTGTTTTTGTTTTTGTTTTGTCCTTAGCTCTCAGAAGTTTGACTGTGATATGTTGTGATCAGGATTTCTCTGAGTTTATCATCTTTGGCTTCACTCAACTTCTTAAATCTGTAAGTTTATGTCTTTTGCCAAATTTAGGAAGATTTCAGCCCTTATTTCTTAGGCTTGCTCCATTCTTTCCCTCTAGGATTCTGGTAATGCAAATATTAGACCTTTTATTTTCTGTCCCACAGGTCCCTGAGGTTCTGTTCATTTTTCCCCAGTCTATTTTCTCTTCTCTTTGTTGTTCAGATTAGGCAGTTTTTATAGATCTATCCTGCACTTTACTGATACTTCCCACTGTCTCCTCCATTGTGCTGTTGAGACCATGCATTGAGTTTTTATAATTTTAAGTTAAAAAATTTCCATTAAGCTCATCTTTATATCTTCTATTTCTTACTATGACTTCCTATTTTGTTGTTGAAGCTCTATTTTTTATTTGTTTCAAGAATATTCTTAACTGCACATTGGAGAATTTTTATGGTAGCCCTTTAAAAGATTTATCAGATAATTCTAATATTTGTGTCATCTTGATGTTGGCATATATGTATTGTCTTTTTACATCGTTTGAGTTCTTCCCTGTTCTTTGTGTGATGAGTGATTTTTTAATTGAATTTTGGACATTTGGTGGTATGTTATGAGACCCTGTGTCTTATTTAAACCTCCTGTTTTAATTGGCTTCCTCTGACACCATTCTGGTCGAAGAAGGGTGGAGTGCCCCCTCATTACAGCCAGGTGGGGTTAGAACTCCAGGTTCCCCACTTGGCTTCTGTTGACATCTGAGAGAAAGGATGCTCCACATTACTATTGAGTTGAGCAGAGGTAGGAGTTCCTGCTCCCCACTAGACCTCCAGTGATAATTTCATATATGGGAGGGGTAAGAGTGCCTTGTTACTGCTCCCTGTCCACTGACACCACAGGGGTTACTGTGTGGCAGGTTTGAAAGTCACAGGTCCCTATTCAACCTTCTCTAACACCACCCAGTTATTTTTTGTGGGGTTTGTTAGAAAACAGTGGTTATTGTCTAAATGTTTTTTGTCTTGCCAGTTTGCCCCTTCCCTGGTCCTTTGGCTAGAGACAGCAGGCTTTTCCTAGGTCTGTTCTTGTCTGTGCCTATTAACTGTTTTTGAGTTGTTGGCTTTCTTAGCTCCAGGTCAGAAATATATGAGGAAAAACAAAAACTCGGGAAACTCACCATTATGTCATCCCTTGGGTCCTGAGTTCTCTGGTCTGCCTTCTTCTCTCCACGTTTCAGATCTTATGTTTGTTTTATATATAATTTCCAGGGTTTTATCTGTACAGAGCAGGAGCAATAGAGAAAAGTACGTGTTCTCCAACTTTAGCAGAACTTTTTAAACAAACACTTGATTTACTAGGTTAAAAATGAGGTTATCAATCTTAATAATATTTAATGAGAAGACAATCTGAGTATCTTGCTGCCACCATTTATCTTTAGGAGAAAATTCTTTTTCCATACTGTATGGAGGCTTAAACTTAATTAACATTTTTATTTTAAAAAAAAACTAATGTATTAGTTATGGCAAATCTACAAAGTCACCTCAAATCCCTAAAGAAGCAATTTCCTGAGTCCTTCTGTACATGCACTAAAGTCATCATTTCCCCTGATGCCTTGTGAGGCTGTGTCACAGAGCAAAACTGGAGGGTAGGTGGATCAGCAAGTTTTAACCTTTAATTTCCCTCTTTATGTAACTGCATAACAACACTCAGTTCAGAAGCTGCTAAGATTAATTTACATCTCACTGGACCTATTCCACTAACTACCAAAAGGGCACTTATTCTAAGCACCAAAATAATACCATAAATAAAGATATGGACTTTGTGTCTAAGAATGCATCTGATGATCATTTCAACCACAAAATTCAACCAATGAGTTACTGAGGTTTTATTTTCCTAAAGATGTAAAACTTCTTCCCAATGTAGAATGGCAAAAAAGGATCCAATGCAAATTGAATACAGTAGGGTTTAGAGTGTGGCCGAATAACTGGGTGATAGTGAAAAGGTCAATTAACCAATGGGTTTTTTGTCATGGTGGCATGAAAGAATTATTTTAAGTGATTTCCACACTAAATTTTCCAGATGTTTTGGCCATGGACCAAGATAATTAATATTGCTAATCACTAGCTAGAATTATGTAGCAAGATAATTTGCTGAACTGGGAGTTGGAACTGTAAGTTGGGTTGTTGGTAAGCCTTGTGTATTATGTTTAAATGAAACATGCTTATCTCATTGCTGACCCAGACCAAAAATTTGCTGTGATACTTGAGATGATTACTCATTTTACATCATCAGAATGTAAATTTAAAACAAAAAGATGCTATGTTTTTTGTTTAATTTTTCTTCCCTAGAGAGGTCTCTTTATACTCATGACAAATTTGAAATGCAACACTTCCATCCTTTAGAAGTTGTCAGTGGAAAAATTTAAAAGACAGACATTCATTTTAAGGAGAAAAGAAAAAGAAGTGTATGTATGTATTTTCTTCTCAAAAAATTAAAAATGGATGCATGCATTTTGCTGAAGCATTAAAAATATTCATATTTTCAACTACCTAGAAATTATCAAAATGATTGGTATTTGTGTGGTTTTTGCTTCTAAATATAATAATGCTTCTTAAAATGCTCATGATATGCATTTACTTTAGGTGACTCTACCTTATAAGATCATAGATCACACTGCATATGCTTTCTGAGTTTGTTTTAAGCTAGGATATGGGCATTCCATGCCTATCTATAGAACACAGACAAAAAGTCTAGACATCAGGAGAAAGCAACTAAAATTGGGATAGGAACTTGCCATTTGGACACACTTGGGTCCACCAGCTCCATAGATTTTACAGTTTCAATTCTCCTTTCACAGACCCACTGACAAGAGGGTATTACAATTTTTGCTGACATCAGTGACCTGGCATCGCTGATTTATTCTCTGCTTTGGTTTACAGAGGAATAAACTGGTAATTAATTATATATCAGAACACGAGAATCGACCTGGCAATAATGTACAGGCTAAGGACGCTCTATTTACATACGTAAGTTATTTAAAATATGTCTTGTTAAATAAATATTTAAAATACCTCCTTATTTAGCTGATAAAGTGTTTGGACTGAGGCTGTAGTGTGATCGTTGCAGAATGTTCAAAAGAGTGAGAGAATTGCCATAGATTTTCATCTCTATCTGACCTGCAAAAATCTCCTCTCTGCACCTGGCAGGGCATACAGAAAGACTCTTTAAGGAAAACAACAACACAGACTATCTTGCTATCAAAATATATAATATTGGTAGAAAGAAGATCCTCAGAAAATCATAAAACTTACCTTAATCTTGAGAGCAGGTATGTAGAACAAGGGATCTGGGTATAAACTAACTACATCAATATGATCACCTCAGAAAGAAGAGTAGGGTAAACAGGAAGTAAGGGAAACGAATGATTTCACAGCAAAATGCTCTCTCCGATGCGGGTTGTTTGCCCTGTTCAGAATTATTTTTAAAGGGGAGAAAATAAAATATAGAACTTAGAGTTTTCCACATCTCTCAAATCAGTACAAACTCATGATTTCAAAACAACCATAATAATGAGAACACACGTGGCAGTGTGGGAGAAAAAACTCCTTGCACTTTGCAGGAGTGCTAAGCTAAAAATCAGTCAGGGGCCAAGCTAGGCATTCAGTTTATTTTTGGTGCTCTGAAAATTAGCTTCTTCCTGGAGGATATGTCTGTATACCTGAAACTGCCCAGTTTTCTCCAAAGCATGTTTGTTCCCTGCACTCTGGAATCACAAACCTATCAATCGCTGATCCACCAGGGGGAGCAGTTCACCAGCACAAAACAAACCTTCCCCAAAGGAAGTCACTGATGGTGCCTCTGTCTCTCAATTTACACGTCTGACAACGGCCCTGAGTTTTATCGGTTCTACTAGATGTGGCACTCATATACCCAATACTGATTTCATGTCCCTAAACCCATGCTGGTGGGATATATATTGTTCAGTCATGGACACATATACCCACAGCAGATTTTGCAATAGGACTTGAAAATTAGTCTTTGTACTTTGTAGAAATTCCTTGTTTTATTATAGGAAATAATTGAGTCCCTGCTTCTCCAGCAGGTTTTATGGACAAAACCAATAGACTTATGAAATTACTTATTTTATCCTTATTCTCTAATCTTCCATCTGGGGTGTGTGTGTGTGTGTGTGTGTGTGTGTGTGTGTGTGTGTGGTTGTGTGTGTGTGTGTGTGTGTGTGACTCTCGCAGGTCTTGAAGCTAGGCAACTACCACAGCTTGCTGACACCACCACTTCTTTCTTCAGCCCTTTCCCTTTCCTCTGGCCAGGACACTGGAGCTGGACAGGAAAACAGCTGTCAGATAAAGGTCTGTGTTGATGATAAACCCTTTATGTGCAAGCTCAGGCTTCCTCGCCAGCGTGCCCAAACAAAACAGCTGTGGACTTCAGTAGACCCGTGTGTAGGTAGAGACCCCAAGTTTGCTGATGACAGACAGACAGACAACCAAAAGTGTATACTAGTCCCTAAGGTGCTTTGCAAATTGTTTTGAAATCCACAAAAGGAATTACCCTGGGAAGCCAAGTTTTACTTTTAATAACGCTCTGTTCCTTTGGCCCTTTATCCTAAACCTCTTTCCAGGTCCTTCAGTTTCTTTTTCTTCTACTAGTCTCCCCTTGCAGCTTAAGGTGTGGTCTCTGGGTCAGTAGCTTTGCCATGACCTGGGAACTTGTTAGAAATGCAGAACCTCAGGCCCCATTCTAGACCTCCTGAATCAGAATCTGCCTTTTAACAAAACTCAGGTGATTGGGGAAGATGTTGAAAGCTGATACTCTGCTCACAGAGACCCTGGTCTCTGGATAGGCCTCTTTCTTTAAGGCACAGATAAGGTACATAGATGCATCCTTCTAAACAGAATGCCAAGGTGTCAAGATCATTATGTGGCCTTATGGTACATGCAAACAACTCTTGAAGCGGCAGCAAGAAAGCAGAGAGTTCAGTCTTTCAAGTAAAAAAGAAACAAGCTTAGTTTCCAACCTCAAGTCTGGCATTTACCAGCTCTTCCTTTCCTCGTTTGTATTAACTCCACTGTGGAGATTAAATGAATACCTGACACTCAGAGGACCCAGTTGATATTCTTCTTTCCCACCAGAATTGAGTTTCTAATCTATGAATATTATCCAGTGACTAGGTTATTAATTTTTTTTCCATTCAACTTTCTTATTCTTTTATTTTTGTGCTGTTGTTTTTGTGTTAGTACTTCCAAAAAATACAAGGGGAAAGAAATAGTGAATCTCAAGGCTGTCTATATATTTACTCATCAGTGGTTTTGTTGAATGATTTTTGAAGAGGAAACAGTTGAAAAAGCTAAAATAATTACGTGGGATTTTTGCTGAAATTCCAAGACCCATCTGTAAACATTATGATACAAAGGATAATTAAAGGAGGGGGGGGTTCATTCTTGAGAGCAAAATAGAAAATACCCCAGTAAAAATACCTAAAATGAGGGAGAAACAAGCTAAATTCCAGCAAGCACATCTGCTAATCCTGTCTTGGGACCACTGTCACAGCTGGATGGGGTGAGTGACAGGTATTTGTGTTGTAGTGCTAGGATTGTTTTCTACTTCTTTGAAGAACAGGATTTGAGGATCAGTATTCTATAATGTTCAATTTCTTGCTTGCCCTTTACATTAATCTTTGGCGAAAGCATAATGTGATATTTTGAATTTTAGCACAAATTCATTAGAAGGTAAAACTCACCTGGATATCAATTGCTTCATCATCAAATTAGATGTAATCGCTTCTGAAGGGAATGGGTTATGGAGGAATTACAATATGGGGTTTCTATTCTGACAGAGTAGAGGTTTAACATGGCAGATGAGTAGGAAAGCTGGTCTCAAGCGGATGTCCAAATCTGGCTCAGGCCTGACCAAGATTTCATGATCCTTCCTACAAAGAAGAGCATCTCTGGCTCTGGGGGGTGGGGTGGGGGGAGGGGGAGGACACAGTGCAGCTGATTGTGAATACTTTGGAAGGGGGAGCTTGACTTGCAGCAAGGAAGCTCCTCTCCAGAGGGTTTTTGAGCTTCCCTCAAGATCTTCTTTCCTGCCCTTCCAGATGGCCTTCCTCATACTGTTTCCTCTCTAGGGTGTCCCATTCAGCTTTCAAAGGAAATAGCTACATTCCAAGAGAAAAGAACATACTTGTTATTCCAAACTGACTTCAAAGTGACCTATAGATTTAATACAACATAAATGACTTGGTTATTTACTCCCCACCCCTAAACTAACTTCATTGTTTGGTTCTTTAGGCCAGACAATTTCATTCATATTCTGTTTATACCCTGGGACATCACATTGAATCTATTTGAATCTCCAAATATTCAATGGAAGTTCAAACAGATGAAAAGTGATGCCCCCACCACCCCAATTTCTATTACAAGCTTCTGTGAGACCTAGCAATTGCAATGCTAAATTCTCATAAGAATATCTGATTTAGTAGAATTTCATCTTGACTAGAAATAAGGATCATAGACGGAGAAGGGGAGATGGTTCTCATCTTATTTCAGACTCATGGTTGATGCCCCAAAGGGTGAGATCCTCAAGCCTGGTAAGAGAATAGGAGATACCAGGCCTGGTTGGACCTGGCTTGCATAGACTGAGAGTCCAAAAGGTGAGCACCTCTGTTGCAGAACACTCTCGATGATTCAGATATGAGAACTCTGTGAAATGGAAGGTTTTTGCTCTCAAGAACACAGATCTTTCAGTTCCTCCTGGTTTCTTAATTTTTACAACCATCATCAAGGAAGAAAAAGTTCTTTTCTTTCTTGTCAAGCATTAATATACAAGATGAATAATTAGTCTGAGTTATCACTGCTCTTGTTTTAAGCCATGTAGCCACATTCACAAATATCAAAGTATTCTGCAAGACGAAAACAACTTCAGACATGTAGGAGTGAAGTACTGCCAACATCTAGGAGAGAAAATAAAATGTCTTTCATTCTTTCATTCCATTTTGGACCAAATTTCTCTGGAGAGAAATTTTTACTGCAATGGGGTAAAAATGTGGGAAGTCTGAATACAGCCCATACCTGGCTTTAATTAATGTCCTTCTTGGCCTTCTGAAAAAAAAAAAAAAGAATCCAAACAGTGAGAAGGCTTGGGACTAAGCTCTTCCCTTTTCCCAGCAAGTGCTTCCAATCTGCAAAGGAAAGGAATGAATCAGAAGAAAGAATGATTTTCATGATCAACCTCAAAGTAAAGAATTGGCTTCCTGTGGCTCAATTCTGTTGCATTTGATCCCAAAGGTTTACAAAACATCTGTAATAAAAAAGGCAAGAGAAAGAATTTAGATAAATAAAGGATCCTCCAGAAGAAACAAAACTTGCATGCTTAGGAAGTTTATTAACAGAGCAGAATTTCTGATACAAGTTTTTCCTAGATCAATCTCCCTCTGAGATCTTCATGTAATTATAGATCCACAGGAAGTGTCCCTTGCCGAATCACTATAAACAATTAATTTGCTTCTAAAATAATCTTAAAGTGAGGTATCCTAGATACCAGTTAGGTAACTGTCAAATTTACTTTAAAGGAGCCATTGACTAACTCTTCTAAATATCTCACTTTTCAGTTTTTGTTTTTTTTAATTTTTTAATGTTAAAATATCATTGAAATATGCTACCCCAGGGTTGTCAGCCTGGGCACAATTGACACATTTGGCCAGGTAATTAATTCTTTGTTGTGAGGGGGTCTGTCCAGTGCATTGTAAAATGTATATTGGCCTCTCCAAACTCTACCCATTAGATACCTGCCAGAAGCATTCTCCCCCTCTGCAGCTGTAGCAATTGAAAATATCTGCAGATGTTGCCAAATGTCCCTGGGGCCAAAATCCGACCCTGGGTGGAGAACCACTGCATTGAAACTTTGCTTAACTGATGCCAAAATAGCCTGTGGCAAAATGTCACACTGTGGAAAATTATATAACAACTCGTTTTTTAATTATTTTATGATTTGGCGTTGCTGAGACTGTTTGTGATTGATCTTAAAAAGGAAATGCTTTCTTTCTGATTGGGGTCAGTCAGCTCCTTAAAAGCAGATGCCAACTACTTCTGATGCCATTTGCCATCTGATTTTAAACAGGTTATACAGATCTGTAACTCCATGTGGTCTCATTTGTAAAACAATGATACCACTAGCTTTTCTTACAGAAGAAAAAACAATTAATCAGAATAATAGGCTAAATGTTCTGACTATGTGAAGGGGCTTGAGGATGCAAAATCATGCAAAATGTAATTGAACAAGTACAGGAGAGGTTATATAAATATTAACTAGTGATCATTCAACAAGTGTATGAGAGGTCACATAAATATTAACTATTGATCATTATCGCTCTTCTAAAAGGGTTAGAGACCCTGCCCCCATCAAGAATGCACTTGAAAACTGGGAACATAGCAGTATAAAACCCATCTCAAGATATACCTTTTATTCAACGTATACGTACTTTTAAACTTGGTTTTCAAAAGAAAAATAACTTTGGTAAATAGGCATTTATACTACCTAGTTGGAAGCATGTTTGAAAAGTGACTTTTCACCAAAAGATAGAACATAGGATTAAAGCGCCTGTGGAGGATCCATTTTCCTGGGCTCACATGTCTCTGAGGAACAGTGAAATCAGGTAATAAACATGAAGATGGGGTAACACAGAGGTTGGCTTGACAAAAATCACAGAAGCTGATTCGAAGCTGGTCTGAGTACTGTACCTAATTCACTCAATGGTAGGCTAATGCCTGGGCATTAGTCATGCCCAGAACAGAGTGTGCTGTGATGTTTAATATGTGATACAGCAAGTAGGGTGGGGGTTGGGAACAGGACACCAACCTTCCATCTTTGTGTTTATTAAGCTGTATCACATGACACCCACCTCCCTTAAACGGTATGCGTGCTGTGTCACGGGATACTGTAACGTGTAAAAGAAGGGAACGGAGGCAGATTCAATCACTCCCACCAACAAAGGCGTCTTTCTTGAGCCCTTTGAAAGGGTCTTTGGACACAGTGTCCTTGTGTAACAATCACTAAATCCTATTCTGTTGGAATTGTGATATGTCCTTGCTCCTGGCTACACTTTGAGTAACTTCTCTCCTTTCACTTGTGATAGGTGACCTATTTTACAGGACTTTCACGAAATGTTGCCCCAGTTCCCTCCAAAATTAAGTGCAACAAGAGCAAGGCCATCTTTGGCGAAGCAAATTGTTCATGCCACACACCGGGTATGTGCCGGTATGTGCCCACTTAAGAAAGGCTGGTAGTTATGTCTTTTTTTTCACATGTTCTAGGTTGAACCTTTGCTTAAATAAAAGTTTTCATTAAAAAAAAAAAAAAAGGTGTGAAAAAAAGTAAAACTCTCTCAACTGGCAAGCCTTGATTTCTAGGTAGTTTGCCAGCCTCTTCTGAATACAGCCACCAGCCCAGAATCTAGTGAAGGCATGGAGTAAAAAGCTTTCTGACTTCCTGTCAAAAGAAATGAATTTATACAGTACCAACATGCTGTGTCCGTAGGCTTGTGTGAGGTCATCTACCATCTGTAATCTCTTCATAAAATCTGATGTTTTTTACCTACTAAAACTAACTAGCCTTGTTTCTGAGGCGGACTGTTGGAAGCGTTTGTTGGTCAAAACTGTATTAGTTCTTATGGGTGAGTTGCTTGGATTCCAAATCAAAGTGTGAGACCAAAATAAGAAAGATTCTGCTGTTGACTAGGAAAATATCTTAAACAATTAAAAAGAAGACTTTTAGATCATTTATATAATAATGGCAATAACACCAAATGAGCCATCATCACAGTATTATTCTTTTCTCTCCCACTGCAGATACTGGTGGTTTAAGGAACTAACCAGCTGGTTTAAGAAACTAACCAGCCTTTCGTTGGCTCTGCTATCTTGCCTGTGTTTGTTGCGAATCAAAAGGGAAGGCCAGGTGAGAACCCTATCGTGGACAAATCTCTCATTTCTCCTGGATAAAGCAGCCTAAGTGCTGTGGATATATGAGTAGTCCATAAGATTTATGCTGCCTCAAAGTATCATCTTAAAGCAAGGGAGTTTGCTGTTGATACACAAATGAACGTTCTTCTTATTCCAATTGAATCCATCACCATGGGTGTATTGATTTCAGTTTCCTTACCTCAGCATGTTCTTTCTTTCCTTTTGGAAGTAATCCCCCTTGAAATTTATAGTAAAAATGGAATTCATCTTGTTCCTTCCTTGTATCTGCTGGTCTTGGACTTGAACTCTGCTTGAATGCAGATATCCCAGAGAGTCAGAAGTTTAACTTCTATTTCTAGGCTGAGAACAGTATCAGTCGAATCATATCCTAAGCTAATAAGTGATTTAGGGTTTGTGGAATCTTTTCTTTTTCTCTTGAAACTAATCTCAGAACAATACACCATCGTAAGGTCATTGTCAACAGCTTGCTCAATTTGTCCTTTTAGAGAACCAATCCTTCCAAGCCTGGCCAGCTGTAGCCTCTTCACTTTAATGTGCTGCCATGTATCAGCCTTGGAATTCAGTCTGGCCTTGAATTTCAGCTGACTATATAATTCAAATGTAATTGCTGATACACTTTCGAAAAACTTCAGGAAACTGTAAATGCTTATTTTAGTTTATAACAGTGACAGTATTTTATGTTTGAGGAATGTTAGCATGATGACTAGAAAAATGTACATTCATCATCCTCTATAATCTAAGACTGTTAGCAGGTTTAGTCTGGAGATAAAGGTTCAGAGAGTGTTTTGTCTATTTATTTTGGAGAGTCTGAAACATCAAAAGTAGGTTTCTGACACTGTAGGTGAAAATAGGAGCCAGGAGTCTTTTCTAATCCCAGAGTTAGTTGTTTTTTTGTTTTTTGTTTTTAACATCTTTATTGGGGTATTATTGCTTTGCAATGGTGTATTAGTTTCTGCTTTATAACAAAGTGAATCAGCTATACAAATACATTTATCCCCATATCTCGTCCCTCTTGCATCTCCCTCCCAACCTCCCTATCCCACCCCCCCAGGTGGCCACAGAGCACCAGGCTGATCTCCCTGTGCTATGTGGCTGCTTCCCTCTAGCTATCTATTTTATGTTTGGTAGTGTATATATGTCCATGCCACTCTCTCACTTCGTCCCAGCTTACGCTTCCACCTCCCTGTGTCCTCAAGTCCATTCTCTACGTCTGTGTCTTTATTCCTGTCCTGCCCCTAGGTTCATTAGAACTTTCTTTTTTTTTTTTTTTAGATTCCATATATATGTGCTAGCATATGGTATTTGTTTTTCTCTTTCTGACTTACTTCACTCTGTATGACAGACTCTAGGTCCATCCACCTCACTACAAATAACTCAATTTCATTTCTTTTTATGGCTGAGTAATATTCCATTTTATATACATGCCACAACTTCTTTATCCATTCATCTGTCAATGGACACTTAGGTTGCTCTATGTCCTGGCTATTGTAAATAGAGCTGCAATGAACATTGTGGTACATAATTCTTTATGAATTATGGTTTTCTCGGGGTATATACCCAGTAGTGGGATTGCTGGGTTATATGGTAGTTCTACTTTTAGTTTCTTAAGGAACCTCCATACTGTTCTCCATTAATCCCAGAGTTACTGTTAACTCATAAAATAGCCTTCCTTGTTCTCTATGCATGTGTCTCTTCATTACTTCGCTATAAACTAACACACCATTGTAAAGCAATTATACTCCTATAAAGATGTTTAAAAAAAAAAAAAAAAAAGATGACAGCATGTCCCAGCCATCACTGGGCTTTAGTAGGAAGGTGATACTTTGCAACCACAGGCCACAGCCCTGGGAGTTCATATCATGGCTTCTGGAATCATCCTCACAGTTCAGGGACTGGCTCTCACCAAGCCACACCTTCTTCCCAGCTGCTGTTAGGGTGGTTGTCCTAAGGAACGCATTGTGTAACCCTTTGTTTGCAAGATTAAGACCAAACTCCTAAGCATGGCATTCAAGGCTTCTCAATAATCTACACCTTCCCTTCAAGGCACTCTGTGCTTGGGCACTCAGAACTACTTAATTTGTCCTGATTTTGTTCTCTTCTTGTGTACCTCCAAGTCTACACTTCCACCTGCTTTAAGTATCCTTCCTTTTTTTCTCAATGTAGAACCAGCCTTCATACCCTTCAATATATGTAGAGCTACGTCTTCTTAATTCAATGAACCACTTCAATTCTTGGGTTAGAAAAAGTGGCTGTTCTCTCCTTGTCCACTGGGTCCCTTCACACCCAGATTTTACCATTTTACTACCCTGTGCTTGTTAGTTGACTGTTTATGTTTTCACACTCACCTCCTGGAGATCGTGATCTTCTTGAAGCAAGAACCTGAATCCTATTTTTTTTTGTCCCCCAACCCATGTTGCTCAACCAAGGTAGGAGAGAGGGAGAAAGAGAGGAGGAGTGAAAGAGGAGGGCCTTGGATGTCTCACAGACAGTATATTTGGACTTCAGAGGTCCAAACTGGATATCTCCATGCTTCCCATCCTCATGCCCAACACACCACATTCTGGTCCCTCCTGGCTCCTTCATTTCACACACTTCACACCTGCATGTCTTCCTTAATGCTCCCTTTCCCCTTCCATGGCTAGGCCCTGCTCATCTGTCCTTTATACCCAGCCCAGTGCTGGCCCCTCACTCACTCTCCACTCTCATGTGCTCCCGTCCTGGGCTTTGGTCACAAAAACTTCTGACAATTTCTCCAGAAGTTCCTCCATGTTCCTTCCACCTCATGACTTGAATGCACATATGACTGCAATGTTCTTCCTCCACACCCGCCTTGGCTAAATCCTCCTCATCTGTTGGGCTTCACTTTAAACATAACTTCCTCAGAGACCTTTGTCTTATTTCCCTACTTGAAGCATTCACCCACTTCTCATTCTCCTTGTTAACTCTCTAGAGAAGCACATTGGTTGACATCCTCGCGCATCACAATTTGGATTCTTCTGTGTATATCTTTGTTTGCATGTTTTCTGTCTTTCTCTTTAGAAGGTATGTTCCATGGGTTATTCACTGGGTTTGCTGCTCCTGGCTTTCTGAAGCCACTCTTTCCTCCTATCTGTTAACTAATTGGCTTCCAAAAGAGTCCACTCAATCCTCGCATGATAGTATACTTGTGCATGGATTTTCTTCATATCTTTTATTTTTCCTTGTGCTGAGTAATAGCCACAAGGAGACATACTCGCTCATGAGACTCACTTCCTTTGGGAGTGTAGAGCTCAAATAATATGTGCAGCTTTCTACTAATATTCAGTTATAAAAGTAGAGAACTCGAAGACTCTGTCAAAAGCCTAGATCCTAGAGATTAAAAATGCTCCCATAAAGCAACAGTTAATCTATATGTAAGATCAAAACATGTTAGCACTCTCCCGAAGTCCACGAATGAGAAATGATGCAGATCCTATTAACGAAGTGTTAAATGATAAAAATTCAGCATAAGAAAGGAGAAACAGTAAACTTCTAATGGTCATTAAAACTCCCCATGAAAATCCCAGTATTTAAAATTCCATAATTAGACCAGCCAAAGGAATAGTCCTTTTTTGAAACTTTTCCAACTGCTTTTACTCTTTATTCCATCTCAGGCCATTTCAAGATGAAACATTATTATTAAAATTATAAAAAATGTGGGACTTCCCTGGTGGTCCAGTGGTTAAGACTTTGCCTTCCAATGCAGGAGGGTGTGAGTTCGATCCCTGGTCGAGGAGTTAAGATCCCACATGCCTTGCGGCCAAAAAAGCAAAACCTAAAACAGAAGCAATGTTGTAACGAATTCAATAAAGACTTAAAAAATGATCCACATCAAAAAAATCTTTAGAAAAAAAATTATAAAAAATGTATCAGTGTTGTTTTAAAAATCATATCTGAAATGGGTGTAGAAAACTAAAGAAAATGTATTTTTATTTAGCGAGATTCCTTGTGTTTAGCCCAAGAATGGGCACTTCAGACTGTAAGGTTTTGCTGCATGTGGGTCCTGTGTATATAGATCTGGTTGTACTTCATTTCCAGCTGTTGGTACTTAACACAACTAAGATGCTCTTGAGAACACCAGATGGTCCAATCATGGAAGTTTAAAGAGTGGATCTCCTTTGGGGTTTTTAGTGCCCACGGTAAGTTTACCTTATCCCCCTTTTGTATGCTGAATTTTTATCATTGTAGTGCCTTCTCAATAAGATTTGAATTGTTTCTCATTGGTGGACTTCAGGAGAGCCCAACATGTCTTCATTTGATTTATTTAACTGCCATGTATTACCTAGGTTTTTGACAGAGCCTTTGAATTCTCCCATTTAAAGAAAAAATGAATACTGTTTAAGGCATTTTTAGATCTCATGATTTTATGATGAATTCATGAGACAACAATTCAGATTGATTATTAGAAAAATATTCCAGCTGGGAAATAACACCTCAGGGGAAGAGGGAGAATTCCCTCTGCTTGAGTCAGACTGGTTTGTATAAAACTCAGGCAAGGGATGAAACAGGGAGACCAAGCCAAGGGGAACTGGCTCTGCATAACCCAACATGGTCTTTCCATTTCTAATTTCTGAGTTTGTGAGTCCTGTGGGAATTTTTCAACCCATTAAAAGTGCCCTTTTTCTGTCCCTTGTAATGGCTTAATGAAATAAACACTCATAAATATATGAAGTTCCCAAAGATAAGAGCCGAACATCGGTCTCCCATCTTTGACATGGCAGTGGAGATTTTACCATCACTGTATTGATCACTTGACTTCCTGGAACTATTTCCCCCCTTACACTGAAGGTCAGAACTCCTGTCATTTGATTCTTTTAAACCTTTGGATGCCTAAGTGCCTAGTGATTGAGGAAATTTAAATTTTATATGCTTTCTAACACTTGGTAAAGAGATAATTGGACTTTATCAGCTACTTGTGAGTTTTAACTGAATCTCTGCAAATCTGGCCCAGGACAGAGACCCTTTAAGAGGCAGAGTTAGAGGGTCTTCAAGAGCAAGCAGAGGTGCACAGAGCTATTTTGGCTGTGAAAATTGGATCAAAAACTCAAATTAAAGATATCCGATGGCAACCATGACATGGCAAAGATTTGTTTCTGCTGGAATGGAGCTTGCTCAGCTTTACAGTATCCAGGCCAACCGTGTGGTCTTTCACCAATAGGCTAAGGCAATAGTCACTTCCCCTCTTCTTTCCCTGGTGAATCTGTCAAGAGGCAGCCTGGAAACAACTTAGATCTTGTTCTTTCTTTTCTTAGAGTGTTATGATCTGTCACATTGTGCTTAGTGTATTTTGCACTGAAAATAATGTAAAGGTGGTGTGTCCCTTAAGCCTGAGCAGCAATAAGTTCTATTCTTCTAGACTGAGGGCTTTGCACGCCCTAAATACAGGTGAAGTAGAATTTCTTTTGCCCACTTTCAACTCCCTTTTCCTTGGCCCAAGCTTGGCTCTCCTGAAGAAAGTTTTGTTTCCTGTGGCTCTTATCCTTGCTACCTCTGGTTTAAGAAGAAACTTCCTCTCTGCTTAACAATAGCATATAGGAAAGTCGAACAACATGGGCCACTGAGGAAATGCAGAGAACCAGGTTGGATCTGTTGTAATTTTATACTTCCTTGTTCTATTTCTTTCTTATTCTAGACAACATGTATGCTTCTAAGTAAGTTTATGCTTTGGGATATGCATACACTTTCAATGACTCAAGCATTTAAAAATGTAAGTGTGTGTTCATTTGGGCATTCAGGCAAGTGATCATCCCAAGTGCACTGAATCCCTACTACATCCTCACATCCCTGCTGCACCTCCTGAGAGAGGACTGGCAAGAGCTTTCTGTTGGATCCACACACCTGGCTTGGATTCTTGAGTCTTCACAAATCAGTTATGGAAATTTATGCCAACCTCTCCAAAGTCACTATGTTCTTAGATAAAGAATAGAGACAATATTACCTGTTTTGTGTATTTCACAGAGCAGTTATGAAAATCTATGGGATAATGTTTGTCCAAGCGCTTAGCATGATTAAATGGTTGGGTGTATCTATTATCATTATGCAAAAACTACTGATGAAAAAAACAGTTATAAATGGAATAACCAGCGAGGCATGGTTCCAACTCTTACAGGCTAAGTCATTAAGAAGAAAGGATTCCATGTTGGGATTGTCAGAAACGCTTTGCTAAAAGAAGCAGATTTGAAGAAGGGAAAGGTGTAACCATGAGAAAGGAAGGGTGTGGACATTGCAAATGAGGCAGTAGAAACAAAAGGACTGCAGCTTGAGCACACCTCTATGAAATTCTTACTCTGTGTGAGTTGTTTTTATGACTTTGATATCTCTCTTCCCTCCATATTATCTATGCATATAATATGTATATGGAACTATGCACAGTTATATTGTTTTGCTCTAATAACAGTATCCTAAGAGGAAGAGAGGAAGGCATGTATATGATATATAGCCTTTCCATCATACCTTGAGAAAGTAAAATTTTATTTCACTGGGCGTATGGAGTCATGATTTAACTTAAACTATAAATATTTGGAATGATGAGATCTTTAGAATAGAGTTTTGATAAGTACATTTCCCATTGTCTCCTGAGAAATGAAAGGGCTGAGAAATGTGGTTTAAGACAAGAATACATCATCCTGTCAATACTACTGATTGTTTTACCCACTCAACTTTCAGATAGATGGCCAACACCCAAAACAGGAGAGAAAAAAAGTGACAATGGCTGACAGATATAAAATGTCCCTTCTAACTTCAGAACTTGGGATTTTAAAAATATTTATAATTTACAAGAATAAACAATGAGCTAATAGTCCATAGGGTTCTCTGTGGCCAATTTGGACTTAAAACAGTGGTGGGTCACTCTCAAATATCTCAAGTTCAAATTCCATTTGGATCATGACCAAGACATTCAAATAGATAGATGAAGTTTTTCAAACCTCTGGAGACTGGAAATGTGAGCTGGAAATTTCATGTGCCTTCATGGTATTTTTGATTCTTCTGGTTTGGGCAGAAATGAGAAATGAAGTTTAAGTTAAATGTTTCAGATTACTAAAAAATAAACGGACGATGTCCAAATATGAACTTTATTGTATAAATACTCATTAAGCATACCTCTTTTCTAAAGTTCATAATCATTTTTATAAAATAGTCTTCATGATCTGTGTTAACTTAATCTTTAATTGATTCATTCTTTCAGCTAGTAAACAGTAGGAGAAATGATATAGTTGACTAAGTATTCTCTCCATAGACTTGTTCAGCTGATCCTCCAATTTTAGCAGTGGTTTGAAAGACACCTCCACTGTCTTATTTTGTTTCTTTCTGGATGTAAAAACAAAAATCATACTTTTCCCAGTTCTTTAGAGGTATTTAAAGTGCTGAGTCCTACTGGGAGAGAAATCACACCTCATTTGGTTTAGATACATTAAGGCTGGGTCTACACAAC
Source organism: Phocoena phocoena (assembly GCF_963924675.1). Taxonomy (NCBI): domain Eukaryota; kingdom Metazoa; phylum Chordata; class Mammalia; order Artiodactyla; family Phocoenidae; genus Phocoena; species Phocoena phocoena. Next base: position 130,779,279 of record NC_089220.1, on the reverse strand, counting down.
TGGAGATGAAATGGAGCAAGACTGAAAAATATAGTGAGACTGATTTTCTGGAAAATGTGGATGTTGTGTCATCAGGGCAAAGTAGGGATGGCACCTCCATGGCCATGCTATCTGTCTTGGTGATAAAGTTGAACTGTGGCAAGTGAAATCAACTGAAATCTTTTTGGATTGATATGAATTAGCTGAAATTGATCAAGTGTACCCACTTTCCATCATGTAGATCACAGAAAGAAAAGTTGTTAATTGGTTCTCAAGAACAGACGAGCTAATCAGTTCCAAAAGGTATATTAAGATGTTCTCCTCTGGGCTCCCACTTGTCCTAAGTTTGAAAACATGTCCCCTAACCCTGGAGCTCATTGCTCTTTCCATGGTTTTATTTAAAGCAGAAGAAGTTCAGGAACTATGACACACTCGGGCCTGCAACGAATAAACAGGCAGAATAGTTTGTGATAGCTACTCTTTTTTTGCAGCTGTTCCTTGCATAAAGTAGGTGAGCAGTAGTAAATGCTTGGTGAATTTAATCTATTTTTGGGGGGCAATGTAATTCAGGCTCAAAAAGCAGAAGAGAAATGAAAATGCCAAAGTGAAATCATATGGTTAAATTGTTTTTGTGTCCCTCTACCCTACCCCACCCCCAATTCAAATGCCTGAGCACAAGAATCAAGGGCAGATTGGAAATCTTCACTGAGTAAAAGGAAAGATTTAATCCCCTAACATTGAGAACACAAAACAGACCCAGGTTCAATTCCTGAATTCAAGACCTGAGTTCAAGTCCTAAGCCCACCATTTCCTAGCTGCCTTTTTTGGAGTGCCTTTTGTGTACGGCCCTTCAAAAATCTTGCAGGAGTTTCAATGAGGCACATGATGTTCAAGGCACTGGAGATGGGGCAGCCTACAAAATGTTTCCCAGATGACAGGAGAGGTATTGGGTGCATCAGTATTGCCCAGATGCCTAAAAATCCTCATGTTCTCTAACTGGAAACTCACTATCTTGGGATCTTTCTAGTGGAACCCAGGAGTCTGTATGGAGCAGGCATGACCCAGGGATACAAATATGGTGAGAACACAGTTTCTCACATGCATATGAGAAACTTCATTTCAGGAGTTTCCTAAGATTTTTAACTGAGGCATAAACTTAGCATTTTGGAGATAGGATATTTTTGAAATCTGCCTAGAGAAGTTGGAGGGTAAGCACTTCATATGTTTGATGAGAAGATCATTGGGGCAAGAGGTGTGACAGCATTTTACAAATTGCATCATCAATATAAACACGTAAATATATGCTTGTGTATGACGATATATGCATATGTATGACTCTATGCAAATATGATCTGGTCAATGTCACATTTATCTTATACAAAGCCAAGTATGCTTCAAGTTGCCATTATTTGAAAGGGCTAAAAAAAATAAGCTCTAGGTTGTTCAACACATGAGATCAACTTTATATTCTGAAACTAATAGGCCTTTGCATCAACACTTTTTTGATAAGTATAATTATGTTTTCCCCCAAACTTTTAATATTATCTTACTTGGGATGTGTGTGTCTATGTTGTTGGTTTATTTGTTTGTTTTTCTCCAACATATGACGCGGGCAAAATCTTTGGTTAAGGCCAATTAATACAACAGAGATCAACATTCATTATTTATAAGTTTAAATTATTTTTATTCCATATGTCATCAGTAGTTTAGAAAAGCACCACTTATTCTCTTTAAACCTCTAAGTTAGCATTTCACTCGATGTTTTGTCCAGTCTGTAATCAGTAGAATTCTGGAGAGGTTTTCTGGTTTATTTTTTTCTTAGTCTCCACTTCCATTAGATGAGCATAGGCATTTGAGGAGGCTCTGTGCACCCCCGGGGGAAGTTGTGGTCCACCTCACACCCACAACACCATTTGCAACAACAGACAAAACCATAAATACAGAGAGGTTTGGACTTCTTATGTCACTGCTGGGTGTTCTTCTTACCCTTTGAATCTTCATTTTGGCATTTTTATTCCCCCAGTCCTTGACTACGTATATAAACAGGAGAGCTTTGGAAAGCAGTCCCCTGAGCTGTCCTGCTGAAAGATTCTTTCAAGCTGGGGAAGGCATCTTATGTTGGGTCCTTCTGAGCCCCGATTTGGTCTCCAAGTCTCACCACAGCCTGACGTCTTACTGCAAGCAGTACACTTTGATATGAAGTCTTATCAAATGCTTTTCTTTGATGGGGTACAGGATGCAGTGTGTTTCCTGGCTGAGCATGCTATAATGCCTGCAGGGAACTTTCACAAGTTTGTTAGGCAAGCCCTTCCCCATAAATCTAGCAGTTGGCCTTGAAAGACCGTCAGCTTTTTCAAGGTGCTCTTTAGCTAAAGCCCACTGCAAACATACCCAGTATTTCCTTTCACATCTGATTTCTTTTCGGGTCCATGAACTCAGCACCTGGTGAAGCCATACTTGAAAAATAATTTAATGTCACCATTCAGTTGGTTGTCAGTTACAAGACTTGAAATTCTTGTGGGGGCATCTTGGGACACCTTGCTTTCATTCATTATTAAGAAGCATTATGGGTAGTCAAAAGACTGAGCTTTGGGGAGAAAAAAAAAGCTGTTCTGGGGCTTAATTCTGACTTTGGGGGAGTTATTTAAGCCCTGCAACTAAGTTTTTTCTCATAAATATAGTAGTTTATACTGTATTTGATATAGATTTAGAATTATTGGGAGGACTAAATTAAAAATTTATGTAAAGAGCTGAGCACATAGTAGGCCTTTCAAAAATACAAAATACAAATCTATTGAATACAAGGTTTAAGAACTTTTAAAATAAGAAATCTCCTTAAGTATTATTTTGATTGCTTTTCCACTCTCAGCATGAGGCTTTGGGAAATTTCTCTAAAGCATGAAAAGCCTCTTTTCCCCTGTTGCCACCAAGTCTGAAGTGACAGAAAGCTTTGCACTGAGAACAGTAGAACCAGGGTCTCTGGATGACAGTGGTTTCTACCAATTAGACCTGAAAAGGGTACAACTGACTTAAAGGTGCCTCTCATTTAAAATAATTAATCACTGTCTATTTGAAAACATGACATCATGGCCAGTTTTTATTTATTTTATTTTACCAACCACTCCCTTCTTTCCAGCAATTTTTCAGGATACTAAAAATAGTCTTACCCTAAACTTAACCGAACTGGCCTTATGATTTTTTCATTACACTCACCAGTGTTCTCACTGCTCTAAATCTCTGACTAGCATGCCAGAAAGTTATAGAGAATGTGTTTTGTTTATTTGAACTAAGCCAATGACCTTTTCAAGCATTCTCATCATGAACTGCATATTACATAGAGTACCTTCTGTGCATAATGAACAAATAGGATCAAATTGTGGGGCCTTATGGGATAAAACTACTTTTCCCCTTAGGTCGTCAACTTTTAAACGAGACGTTCTGCAGAACAGACAATGTTGACATGACATTATGGAGACACATCATGACAGGACAGCATTTTGTCACAAGGGTGATGTGTGAACTTCAGAAGATTTGGATCCTAAGTTTGGACACACTGCCAAGAATGTGGCTTCTTTTTTAGAGTATCCAGATGTCTCATGTCTGTAGAACTGAGCTTTTCAAATTGTTTATTTGTTGGTTTATATCAGGAAAAGAAAGAGTACATTGCCTTCTTGAATCTAATTCAAGTCACTTCCAGAGTCTGAGAAACATACCATACCTTCAGACACTTATTTTTATCTGCTCTGTGGTTGACTTTTATTGACTGGATCAAAGTTAGGCTTATTTTAAAAGAATAAGCAAAAACAAAAGCAAAAATCTCCTTAATTTAAGCAAAGTCAAAATGTTAAATGTCATTTCATAAAAATTAGGGAATGGAATAGAAGACGGAGTTGGGGGAGATTATTTGAAGCTTTTATAACCTTGATGTTTCTCTATAAGAACCAAAGGGAAATCAAGCAGGGTCTTCATGGCCTTTCTCCATCATGATGTCCAAATGCATCACGTGCTAGCTCTGTCTCAGTCATCTGTAGAGAGCTGCCTCTGTATGCAGATTCCAGCAATGACCATCAGTAATGACAATGGGATTTCCAGGGACAAATGTATCATTTGATTCACTTTTGCTGTAATTTGTCTAAAACATAAACAGCACCATGGGTTTGGATACTATCAGAAAATCACAAATTATTTTTGTCACCTACATTTGTTCTTGAAAAATTTGACCAGCCCCAGGTCTTAAAATAGGGAAACCCAATAGTTCAATTTGGAAACTCATGTTTTGTTCCCTGCTGAGCCCACAGTGCACAAAACAGGGCACAAGATGGTTGTTGCTTTCATATTTATTAAATGAATAAGTGAATTGTTCAGACCAATATTATTGATTGCCTACAATTGGTAAAGAGTCTGGTACTTTAAACTTTGGCTTCAGGAGTGAGATGGTTCTCTCTCTGATGTGATCCCTGGGTGACACCATGAATTGGTATCCCCCTTCCTTCATATTGGAATTTCATACATTTATTATGAACGGATTTCCACACATCATAAGCAGTTATGATTTTCATAATTCTGGTTAACGAGTTCTGGTTTTGAAGTTCTGTTCTTCATTTTTGTGAATGAGTCATCAAGCCTAAGAAATTATGGAAACCTTAATGAAACCATGTAATCTCATAATAATTTCTAGGAAACAAAATAGCGACGGGGCACAGGTTACCTTAAAGGTACACTCTTTACATACAGGACTAGAGCAGTGATTGTGTACCAGCTCAAGAAAACCACTTGAAAACTTGAAACAGAAGAGAAGAATCCTTGAATGCTACCTTGTACTGAGGTCTAAGGTCAAATTACATTTTTTTGATCAGTGATATACTTAAAAACATGCAATCTCCCAGGGAAAAAAATAATGTCCTAATGTATGCTTATGTAATTAATAAAGAATCTTAACAAAGAACTAGGAGAGACCTTAAGAGTCACTTAGCCCATCTTCCTACTTTGTACACTATTTATACCAAAAGAGAGGGGAAAAGAAAATAATGTGGCAACTACCTTGTACAAGTTAGCATTGTATAAGCAGTGGGTACATTCCAGGGAGGAAGGAAAAAGGTATCTATGGGGTATCTGTATGGTACCTCACTAAGTGTCACCGTATTTCAGACTCTCAACAATGCTTTGTAGTTAAGTGTTGTGTCCACTCTTTTTATTTTTGTATACGAGAGTCAGCCACTTTCTTGTGAAGATTAAATGAGATAATGTGTGTAAAAGTGTTATCTAAATTGCAAGGTGCCATGCCACTCTTAAGTATTGTCAGAGCCCATGAATTTACAAGAACTCTCCGGTTCTTATACAGCTACAGACTCAGTGAGCTGGCAGCCAAGGGCTGTATTTCCTTCTCATTAGAGAATGACTTGGGGCGGGGGGCAGTAAAGAGCTAATTAGTGAAAAATTTGTTCTTTCTGAGGGATTTCATTTTCATATCTAGAGCTTACTAATGAATAATAAGACTTTATTGGCTTCCTGGCTTACCAAGACCTAGAATCAAGGTTCCAAAGACTGGGGCTGAATCTCGTAGCAGGGAAAGTGACAAAGCTTGTCCCTCCACCAGGGGATGTTGTAACTGGGAAAGAAAAATAAGGATGCTGGCATAGGAAGCAGTTTCTAAAGCTTGAAGTGAACTGAGAACTTTGCCCAAACTCTGACTCTGGGCCTGATCACCAACAATATCAACAGCAGTATATTTCTGCAGCTTCTCCAGCAATAGAAGCAGACAGTACAGTAACAGGAGAGGGGCAGGATGGGTTTCCATTTTTAATGAACAAATCAGGCTCTAGTGATCTGGAAAGAAAGAGCCAGGATTGGAAAAATCAGGGAGGTGGCTAGGCAAGGGTTAGTTGGGATTTAAGGAAAGGGTCCTTTGTTTTAAAGGTCCACAAAGTCATACTTGTGCCTTAACTATACAGTGTAGGTCCTTGGAGAAGGGTGTGTGTAGGTTGGCAAGACTATCATGTCCTCTGTCAGCTGCCTGGAGAAGAAGGTGTTGGTCTTAGAAGCATGGAAAACTGAGCTTTGGTGATCATGAAAGTCAATAATCGTTTGGGGTTTTACGTTGTTCAGCAGAGCAATAGCTTGCTCATATTCTGCTTTCTGAAGATGTAAAGTACTGCTCTCAATCTTGTAGAAACAGAAAGAATCCCTGAACTTCTCTAAATCAAATTTACATGACTATCCCAACCCCAGACCAGTTGAACCCAACCGTTTGGTGTGGAACTTGGGCATCTATGTATTTTTGTTTGCTTGTTTCTGTTTTTTAAGTTTCCCAAGTGATTCTAATTGTAGTCAGGCTTGAGAACCATTGATTTAAAAGTTCTAAGATGAAAATTTGCAAGGAAAAGCTATTCTATTCAAATCACCTTTCCCATCATTACTCAGCTGTCAGTTATCCGAGATGACACATGGATATGTGTCAAAGGGCAATTATTAGGAGGCAATTATTCTGGCAGGTAGAAACTGACACCATCTTGGTGGGTCTTATAATGTCACCACTTGTTACCAAAGCTTCATTGTCTGCTCCACATTAAGAATGAGGAAGTAGTATGTTAGGAACCCAGTATGGTCTGTCTCGTGGGCACATACTGTGAGTCTTATCTCTTCGATTATACAAAGGAGTCTCAAGGATGGGCTTCTCCCCTCTCCTGATAACTCTCAACCCCCAAACGTGAGTGGCAGCCTCCTTTTGAAATTAGCCAGCCTGCCAACATCTCTCACTGATGGCTACAGATGGTTACTGATTTTGTATAAAGTACATTGATGCTCCTTGTTTGAAGCCATGGATTATACACATTTTCTGCAGAGCTGGCATTTGGATTATACTGGAATGCTGGAGACAAAATTCCCACAGTTTTGGTGGACATAATGATTAGTGTTCAAAGTGGAGTCTGGACAATTACAAAGGGATTAAGAATCTAGAAGATATTCAGATATTTGAAGGTAATTAGGACAAGGGAGGCATGTAAGGAGGATTCTTGAAGATCCCTGCCACTGTCTTTTCATCTTTCTTTATGTTCTGTGCTAGGAACTCTCTCCAGTTCCAAAAGTTATGCAGAATTGGCCATAACCTGGGGTTCTGACAGAGTAACAGATGCTGATCTAGGAAGGAACAGATCTTTAAAAGTTTAGACCTCTAGAAAGGTCCAAGAGTAGTTCACTGGTTCCTACCAAAGCAGGAAGGCAAAGTAAGGCTTCAGGGAGGTCTGGCAACAGGTGTGGGGAGATGTTTAAGACAGAGAGCAAACAGCATTTAGTAAGTACAGCAAAGCCAGTTTGAACTCAAGTCTTGAGCACTAGAGTTATGGGAAAGCATGCCAGGCTCCGGGAGAACTTACTCAATGGTGCTCAGAACAGGGGTACCATATAGAGAGCAAGGCAATGAGCTTAATTTGGACTCACGGGCAGGAGGAAGTATATTCAACGAGGCTAAGAGTTAAAGGCTTGTCCTGTGGAATAAGCCTGGAACCTGGCCTCTAGAAATGGGGAATAGATTTTGTCCAGCAGCCAAGGGAACTTCATGCCTGGCTGTTGAACTTCTGGTCTACAGCTCCCTGAATTTCCCCGGCCCAGGGTCAGGATGATTTCCAGAGTCATCTCAGGCCTGGACCTGTAGGTTGGGGTTAAGTGGTTCCAGCTTCTAAGGTTAGAAGGATATAGAGGAAGGAAGCCAAAGAAATACTCACCATAAATAATTTTTTTTTAAATTCAATTCTTCTTTCCTCCCCCAACTACAGTTCAGTGAAGTGGACATATTCTAAGAGTATGTTCAGAGGAAGAAGATTGACTAAACTATTATAAGTCAAACACAGCAGCTACAGCACTATGGCCAAAATTATTTACTGCCAAAAACAGTCAAATATATTTCATGTTCTTTTATGCTCGAGAGTATCTGTGGGACACATAATATACTTTAAGTGCATATCGATGCATACCAGAAAGCCATAGCTATGACAGAGGTATAATATTGACAAAATATGGTATTTTAAAAACCACTACTACCCCATCCCAACTTATTTCAATTGTGCCCTTATTTAAAGTGTCTTATTTTTATTTAAGCCTTTGCAAAACTTCATTCATATTTTCTCACTTTAAAGTGGAAAATCTTAAATACTTGGAAGATGTATTGCTGCCATATAATTCACACACACACACACACACACACACACACACACACACACACACACACCCCTGACGATAAAAGACCCAACATACTGCTGATTTAACAACTAAATAACCAGCTACATACACCTATTTTGTATCATCAAGTAGTGTGCATTCTTGAAGTGATAACGGAACTAAATTTGGAGAGAACAGGCCCGTAAGTTTCAGTTTATTTGTTTCACAATCACAGCCTCAAACTGAAGGGAAAATTACGCTGCAGTTTGATAAATAAAGCCCTATACATTCACCAACAAAATGCAAAATGAAAACTTCTAGAACTTCAAATAATCAAGGATCTTAGATTAATTCCATCAGTGGTGGAGAGTTTTTTTGTTGCTGGGAATTTGCTGGAGAATTTAGTATGAAAGCGCTCTAACTAGTGTCTGATTATATCAGTGTCTCCATTTCCTTTTAGAACACACATCTGCTGTTGTGGGGGAATTTTCGGAGGGGAGAGTGTGGTTGTGGTTATTATGGAAATACGACAACACCAAATATTTTAAAGCAGATGAGAAGAAACCCGCAGTCAGTTGGCTCACAAATGTTGTAGGCTTCCCACTTCCAGGCACAAAGCAAGCAACGGGAACAGCAGCGTTCCTGGTGGCCTCTGTTTTATCTGTTTCAAACACTGGACTGCTCTTGTTATTTAACTGAGTGGAGATTGTTTCCCCCCTTTATTCCCTCTCTCTCTTTCTTAATTGTTGTTACTCTGTTTTGCCTGAAAGCTGCAGTATCTCACTGTTCATTATTCCCGGTTCAGTCAAATCCTGTCCAAAATTAACTCATTGTGTGCTGAAGTTATGCTCTAGCTCTGTTTCTTTCTACACAAAGCGCACAAAATGGACCTTGCCATCACTCTGAAAAAGTTAGCAGATCCTATAGAAATGACTTTTAAATGGCTCAGTGCTGATTTTACTGGCCTGTGCTTAATATTTAAATTTTCTAAAATTTAATATTTAAATGTTTCCAATTATTGACAAATTGTTCTCAATTTCTGAAGTCCCATCACACTTTAATCTGCTCTCTCACCTACAGACCGAGTTCTACAGAATCCGTTTTAGATTTAGTTTCCCCTTTTCTATTTTCTTTTCAACCTTTTAAAAGAGCCTTCTGAGACTCCAAACTCAAGCAGTAAGACAGAAGAAAAAAAAGTCAACATCAATGAGGCAGGGGAACTAGATTCTTCGATGAGCATCAGATTCCAGAGTACTCAACCTGAATTAAGTGCAGCCATCAGAAGAACCATAGAAATGGGAAAGTTGCTGTTATAAATTAATGATTATTTGCCGTGCATGTTAGAGTGGCTGTTTGTTCCACATTTTATTGTGATGTTTTATTCTTCTTCACTGCAACAGTAATTGAGTCTTAAACATGATAAAGTATCTTAAAGCTGCATTGGTATCTGAGCTGCCTACAAAAGGTTTTTAACTCTAGTTAAAGAAGGTTAATCAAAGCTAATGAATCTGTTTTATCCAATGCCACGAGTGTATCCAAAAAATATGCAGGAGGTGACTAAAATCCAGATTGTTCAGCTGGAAATGCAAATACATTTTCAGCGAGTTTGCAAGTGTCTTTGATGGGCCTGCGTGTATGGTCTGTACCTGCAAGCGCAGTACTTTTCTTATCTTTCTGCCGCTCACTCTTCTGCCATGAAAAAAAATATATGAGCCATATGAAAAGACAGGGGAGGAAATGCAATCCCACATACAGCTATCTGTGTGAGAATATCAAGAGACTGTTGCATTCAGAAGTTCAAAATAGCCCTGCTCTTTATGAAAGAATATGAGAAGCCCCTAATAAGGCTAATTCATTAGAACAAGCGTCTGTTATTAAAACACAGCACGCAGGACCACAGGCATCCAAGCCAGACAGTGTGGCAATTAAAGTTGCCTCCCTGCAAAACTCGGGCTGCCCACCAACTCTCACCCACGAGTTCTGTTTTATTTTCTTCTTAAAAATGACATTGAAGAATGCAAGTTCATAATCTGTCAGACAGCAGAAGACCAATCAGTCTCTGGCCACGACACCGTTGTGTCCCCTTTCAGTAAGAATGTTCTAAAAATTCAAATTGTCTGCCTGTGTCGTTTTGCAAGGCTGGGGAATCCACTTTGCTGTCTTGAGCACTGCCTTGTTGCATTGGAAAAAACTCACAGCGAGAGATCATCCTCCAAATATCTAAATTCACAGTGGTGGAGAGTTTTTCATCTTAATCCCAACATTTACGGAAAACACACACACCCTCTCGGTCTGCAGTGACACCTTTTCCCCCTTGGCTGCTGGCGGTGCTTTGGAATGATATTCATAGCGACTCAGAGGGCTGTTGCTGGTGTGGAGAAGCCCCCTTCCAACGAGACAGAAAGGAGGGGTGGGAACACCATTGTGGCTTTTTCTCCTGCTCTCTTTTTAAACCTAAATAATATTTGTACTTTGGGGGAAAGGTGTGAAAGTGGGATGGACCTAGGAAGCAAGGCAGGACCCAAAAAGCCAGGGACGGGAAAAGAAAAGCCCGAGGACTGAATCTATCTTGGATCCAAGGAAGGCCTCCATCACAGGTTTCAAAAGCATATTTTTTCAGTTTCACTAGCCACAACCCCCTTGATGAAACCTAGTTGCGAAATTCAGTGCCTGTTAGGCCTCAGCTAATTAGAAAAAATGGGCTTTTTTTTTTTCCTTTTCCTTTCTTTCTTTAGCACCTTTTCTTTCAAGCATTTAGTCTCAGGAGGGGGATCCAGGCTCTTGGCCGGGCTGTTTTGAAAACACGCCTTTGAATGCCTCTCCCTAATTCACGCCTTTTGTTTTTCAGCTTTTGTGTTTGCCAGTTTGACCATATAACGTTATACATCTGGTGTATAGCTTGTTGGGGGCTTTTTTCTCCCAGGGATCCTGTGCATTCCCTATAGGATCCTCCAGGGCTTCAATTTGAGCGATCTTGTAACAGAAAGGGGTAAAGGAGCTCAAGAAGGCTGGGGGGAAGCAGAGAGAGAAATGAGTGAAACCTAAAAAAAAAAAAAAGTTGAAAAGAATTCTTTTGCTCTGGTCTTTTCTTCTCACTGTTGCGACTGGACCCTGAGTCAGCCGGCGACAAGGCCTCGGTGGGAAAATTGACGGGGCCACAGAATAGATAACTCATTGGAATTCTGGCAACATATTCGTAAATAAAACAAAAGTGGAGAGGCAGGCTGGGGGAGGGCGTGTGTTTCTGGGGAAGCTCAGGGCTGTGCGGGGCTGGAAGGACCCTTCCAGGGCCAGCTCCCTGACTCGCCTCTTGCAGGGGACATCTAAGATGGTCAAAGGAAAGGAATTTGGACTGTGTTGCCCAGGCTTGTTTAGCAGAGCTCTTGCAGCTGGAGATGTTTATTATTGCAGCTATGAGGGTGCTCTTGCAAACACACTTTCCAAGCCCTAGAGAGCTGAAATAATCCGCCTTGTTTCTTCACAGAAGCAGGCAAGTTCTATGCCTCGGAAGGAGTTTCTTTTAAAATAGGAACATACCTGTGAATGACTTTTTTTTTTCCTCTTGCTCCTCAAGGAGAGATGCCCCCCAGATTCAGTTTGCATTTATCTTTTCCAGACACACCTTTGAAAAAACAGCTTGGATGGGCTTTCTGGGAATGGTGGTATTTGTGCATGTTTCCTGATGGTAAAATCTCCCAGTCTTCTTTCTAGCTGCTTTTGCTATTAATGCACATGATAGTAATCTTCTGGCCAAGATCTTACCTCAGTTTCCCCATCTGCCAAATGGACATAGCAAAGCACCAAAGTCAGAATTCTTAGTTTTCTTAGACTTTGAGTTCTTTTTAGAATGGGTTTGTTTCATATGTATGACATTTCAGATATCATATGTGAAATTAACCCATTATAAAACTCATTATAAATAAATATATTGTGCCTTGATTTGGGGTAAATAAAACCTAGAATAAATAGGAAGACAATATGTTTGTAGCTGGTGTTTAAAGCTAATACTAGCAGCCTTCTCTTTTCTTTACTACTGAACAATTTCAAAAGCAATACTAGGCATGAAAGCAAAACAAACTCATTCCGGTGCAAAGCTTACGAGTTATTTGTGTTTCTCTGAATTTAACAAGGGGGTAGGTGGGCAGGGAATTTGTTTTAAATATAGAAATGTGGAAAATACAACACACTCCGCAGAATATCTTGGAAGGTTCTGCAGCTCACGGTGCAGAGTTTATTAGAGATGTGATGTAACTTGTGAATGTAGTTTTCAAAAATAGTTAAGGAATATACTGTGAAAGATCTTAATAAGAAATACAATTTTGGGGCTTATATATTTGTAATTCAGTTTACCAGCTGATTAATCCCTTGATAAGAGTTTCTTCAGCTGGAAATCTGTATCGCTGTCTGTCCTTAATCAATCTAGTCACCTAACCAATAACACAGATCCAAGGGTAAGCACAATTGAATTCGAGAAGGTTTGGAAGGAAATAGTGAGATCTTTTTTTAAAAAAATATATTTTTAACTAAGACACTTCACTGTTCCAATCAGACACATAATTATAAAATAGGCTAACTTTCAAAAATCTGTTTTTTTCCTAAACATCAATCAGACTGGTAGAAAAAGCCTGCTCTTCAACATTGAGATATACTGTAATTTCCTTGGAAAAGTAACTTACCTAAAGGAACTATTTTACTTAACAGCAGAAGACTGTTTACTCTGAGTTCCCTGCAAGGTTGTTGTCAGTTTTTTTTTGTTTTTGTTTAAAATGGTTTCAGAACAGGGAGAAGTAAGACCATCCTCAGCTGAAACAAACACAAAACAAAAGAAAACATGGACTTTAAAATTCTTCAATGAATTCCTTAGCTTCAAAATGTAAAACTGTCCCAGCAAGAATGTCACAAAGTGTAAGCACAGAAGGATCTGTATTTTACTGAAAACATTCTCTCCATAACATCCAAAGAATACGCAAAGAATGAGCTGCTCTTATTTATATGACAATGTCTGTATTTATTATATTTTCAAATACGCTCAACAATTCGATACCATTTTCTAAAAGATTTCTTAGTCAGAGTGAGACTCCTAACCCACCCACCTTCTCTTTTAGCCCACAAGTCTAGATGTAAAGAAAAATGTCCTTTATGTTTCTGTGAAGACTGGCATTATTTCTAATAAAGTGGGAGTTTAGAATTAGAGGTAAACCTGGTGGCAGGTCGTCCACCAGCAGCAGCAAAGTAAAAATGACAAATAGCAGTTCCCCACTTAAGAAAATAACATTCTGTTGATTGACCAACACTCTTTAAATTTTAGCTCTTAACAACTCTTACAGAAACAGGAACTGCCAATAACAAACTTGATTTCCAACGTCCCCAAGGTAATAATAATCCACTAATTTGACTATATCCCAGCTGGCCCTCTGTAACAATTTCTATCTGGTTTTTGAAGCAGGGAAGCCTTATCTTTCTTTGGGAAAACACACACACACACACACACACATACACACACACAGAGGGAGGTTGGGCTGTGAAGTTAAGGAGTGTGGAGAGAAAACACATGGAAATTTAATGTGAAAGTTTCTTGTTGCAATAAAGCTGTTAGGTTTGGCATGAAGACTGTTATCAGATGGTTCCTTTGACATTACTTGAGCCTTTCAGTAAGTAAGACAAGCCTGAAGGATTAGGTTGTCAACTTCAGCCTGTCATCTTTGGGGAGGAAAAAAAAAGTTTCTTTTTTCTTTTTCCTTTCTCTTTTCTTTCTTTTTTTTTTCTTTGTTTTGTTTTGTTTTTTGGTTGCATCTTCCTTCACCAGCTTTGGGGACTGCAGGAGAGGTAGTTAAGGTGTAGAAAACAACTTCAGGCTCACACTGATGGCAAATGTCCTGCTTTTAAAGACAAGTGAGCCAGCCAAGCTGTAAGGCTAATCACCCTGGGCAAGTATGAATTTATCTAAAGAGGATTTCATGTGGAACCCCCGGAGCCGGCCGCCAAACGGATGACTGCACACTTTAAGAAAGTTAGTGGGCCTTCTCCCAATCAACTGTCAGGCCACATAAAAGGTCTGGAACGCGCTGACTTAAGCAAACGATATTTAGCCATCTAAGGAGACCAGAAGGCCCAAGATTTTGCTTTGTTGGAGCTGACAGGAAATATTGATACGTATCAAGTAACACTCCTGATGTAAAAGGGAAGAGGGGATTCCTTTCGGCACTATCTCTATTTACAAAACTGTCTTGTGCTTTGGAAACAAGGTGGGGGCAGGGGAGACTCCAAACCAACACTTCACTTGGGACTTTTCCAGCTTTCCTGGGACTGCAGTTTAGTGAAAATAGGAATCGAGCTAAATTTGCCTCTTTTTAAAACCAAAGGAATTGGAATTGGAATTTGCAAACTCTCTGAATGTCTAGCTGACAGGTGGACTTTACCCATCACCTCAAATCTATCCCTTTAGTTTATTAATTTATATAACTGCCATGGCTTATGTTTTGGTGTGTTAATATGCCAGAGTATCTTTGAAATATCTGGCTATCAAACCTAAAAAGCAAATGCTCTGAACAGGTCCTAGGAATTGAAGTTCTATTTTTGTGAGAAATAATGCTCACATTCTAATGATTCACCACTTTCAGTGTTTTAATCACTTGAGGGGGAAATCATAATGTCCTGTATTGGCAAAGCCTGATGGAAACTTTGAGCTTTTACCATAGAAAAAGGTTGGGTTGGAGGGTTTCATTTAAAAAGGGAAAAAAAACACCCTATTTTATCAGAAGACTCTAAATGTTCTCCATCAGTGACGTCGTACCTGAGGTGATATCCTTAAAGATGCTGGAGGTGGCAGTGTTAATGAAATACCCATTGGCATTAAACAGCATTTCTAGAATCCTGATTGTAGTACTAGAAAGGAAAGTGAAATTTGTAACAGCACAATAAACAAGGGAAACTGCAGAAAAGAACCTGCTTGTTCTGTGAGGAAGATCGCTTCCAGTTAAACAAAGAAATTTAGGGTCGTCTGCTTTTCATGAAAATCACATACATATGGCTTTTGAAATTTGTCACTGAAGATGGTTTTGCTCTAAGGTAAAATTCACCACTTTATAGCTGTTCAGCTGCAACTCTCTGGCTTTTTTTTTTCTCTTTTGGCCTGCAGCCCAATATGAATGTATGATCACTAGCACAATAGTTAAACATCTGAGTCTTTTTGAAGTGCCTTCAATATTACAATGATGTGATGGTTGATTGCCCAGCCGTCAGTTTAGAAAAGAACTCCATTTCGCCCCCTAGTGGTAGAGATTAAAGTTTAATGACTGCTTCATAATACAGAAAGCCTTTTTTCCCGTTTCCCATATTTTAAGAACACAGTGTAGTGCGGGAAGTACTAATGAGTTTCTTCATGATCAGTAAAATGTATATTTTCACAGGAAAACTATACCGAATGGACTGTTTTGCAAGCCAAGGGATCATTCCATATACCTTTCATGCATTTTGCTGGGCTTTGCTGAATAATATACACTGCCACTATAAACTGCGATTGTTCCCACTACAGCAACCCTCCTGGAAAAATTCTGGAACTTCTTAATGGAAGCTTTTAACCAAGAAGTGTATGCTATTGCCAAAATAATTGGGAGAAAAGAAAGCATTGCGTATTGTCAGGTATTGTGGAAGTTTACCTTTCTTTTCAGATGGCTATTTTTGTACAAAAGGTAACCAAAACAGTTCTCACTAATGACAGCACTGGTTACTCCACAGGTCACACTTCCTTAGGGTTCAAGTTCATAAAGAAAGCCATGTACACCCAACGTAAAAAGGGTTTGTGATGTTGACGAGATATTTGATATGGGAAACGTTGATCATGTCCAGCTCTTTTGGAGCTGACAACAAAGTGGAAGGGATTTGTTTGGGTTTTTATCCTGTCCTGGCTTTGTTTTGCATATTTGTTTTTTAATCTTTCATGTAGGGTTCATATCCTGCATGCAGGCGAACATATGAAAACACATGAAATCAAGGACCTGTAATAGAAGGACCATTGAATGAGAGTGTATGTTTAGGTCTTGCACAAGTGAAAGCTCACATTGGAGAAAGATGGAGAAGGCTCAGGAGGGGGCGGAGGGGTCCAAAGAGAGTGGACGGGGCAGCTGGACCGTGTGTAATGTGTCAGTTTGCATCTGTGCCACCATTGTGCTGCTGATGTTGGAATGCAGGGAAGGCGCTAGTTTATTGAATAAGGAGCCATGTAAATTCCAGCTGTCAACATGTGATCACTCCTTTGGACAAAGAGAGAGATTTTCTCCTTACCCATATTTGATTTCTAGTCACAGCTACACATTTTTCCTGAGCCCTTTTGCCACCAGGCTGTAACTGGGTAGCCTTTGGTTACCCTTCTTTTTTCAGACTGGTTCTGCAGGTTTAGTATCTGGTTTGTAAAGGTGTATGGACTGCAATTCAAATGACATGAAGTCAGGATTTTTTCAGGAAATAATTCTAGCTCTATAGTCATATCAAGTAACCACCAGTATTTTTGAAGGAGCAGACTGGCTATTGTTTTATTTATTTCATTGTGATGGGCAAACACTTTCCTGAAAAAGAATAGTCCAAAACAAAAATTAATATACTCGATGGCTTTTCTTATTGCAAAGCATGTCAACTGGGTTATAACCATGTCAATTTAATTCCTTTCTTTAAAAATGGCTCTGGGGAACCACGTGATCCACACGGGACCAGAGAGGCACTCACTGCTCATCACTTCTTGTTGCTATCTAGCTCCCCACCCTCTCCATGTGGTTTGAAAGAGGCTGATGACATTTCTGAGATATGGAGTGGGGTTCTGGGAAGCTCTCTACAAACTGGAAGGGAAGGAGGAAGAGGAGGAGAGGAGAAAAGCATTCTCTGAGTAAGACCAACTCCAAAGCAGCTTTAGTCTCATGGGAGTTTAATTAGAGAAAGCAAATTTCAGCCTTGTTCACACAGGCAAAAATTATTCATACTAGGAGATCTCAGATGCC